>NC_051409.1:2522731-2522985 GCF_015228065.2 Penaeus monodon | reverse complement strand
CGGTAGAATTCTGGCATAAGATAAAATCAGATGTACCTTGTGGACCATCGCCAGGCACTGATAATACACGGACTCCAAAGGTTCCTCGAAAGTTTTTTAATCACGGAGACACACTGACATGGGTACATTTGTTGCGTCGGTTAAGAACTCTGTTAAGTTGATATGAGAGCGTTGGCCTTTGCTCACTAAGGCAGTATAGTATATGTCTTTGACAAAACAGTTTTATTCAGAATAATCAATGCACATCTCACATG
>NC_051409.1:2518774-2519382 GCF_015228065.2 Penaeus monodon | reverse complement strand
GTTCTCAAGGACGACCCCCGTGAGCTTGTCGACTTGATTTAAGGAGAAGGTCAAGGTTACCGACACTCTATATCACACGAGTAAGGTTGGCAGCATTCCAGTGTGTTCGTGGGTTCGCTTGGCTGAAGATTCTCCGTTGTAGTGAGACCGTCAGTTAAGTGTATGTGCTTGTGTCTTCTGCTCAAATAATACGACCCGTAGCGATGCGTTATGTTAGTCTTCATATCCCCCTCGTATTTACATTTGTGTCAGCCATCATGTTTCGTTAAATATATAAGAATAAAATCTTGCTAACCGTCTTGTTATACGTATAAAAATAATCTTGCAAACCTCATATATTCCAACAATGCAATGGAAAGAGCCGTATTTACACGCACACGTCGCAAGTATATATAGTAGCCCGCACTTTTATGCCTGGAGATGCGAATATCCCGCTATGGCAGGCGGATATATGGATATGGCGAAAAATTGCGCAGTAGAACGGAGTTGGGGTTAACTGGCCGTGACCAAGATCTGGGGCCGGATTTACGCTGCTGTATCCGGGAAATATTCAATATAAACCGGTCGTGTTCTCAAGCTTAAAGATCAGTACTAATAGATTGATATCT
>NC_051409.1:2516737-2517158 GCF_015228065.2 Penaeus monodon | reverse complement strand
TCCCCTTCCCCTTTTACAACCAAAATTGGCCAGACTTGTTTTGGCTAATTCCTCCCCGGGGACGCATCGGGAGATATAACTTTCATCTTTTGATAACAAAATCTGCATATCCTGATCGCAGTAGGGATGCAACTCTGCAACTTCCATTTCCTTTTTCACTGAATGTTTTTACGGTCAGTCTTACAGGTTCTTTCAGTTTATTTCGAGGATAATGCAGCTAGTTTCAAGACCTCTGCCACGATGCAAGTTATTTGAATTGGCGCGGGGTGGGTGGGGGGGGGGTCGTGCTTGTGGAGAGCAGAAATGGCACTTTTGTTTGCTTTAAATTTTACGAAAAGGTTTGATTCCGAAATCTCGGTCTTTTCATTTTTTCGCATGTGGTTCGGTGAAGATAGAAAAAGAGAAAGATATTATGAACCTC
>NC_051409.1:2515964-2516052 GCF_015228065.2 Penaeus monodon | reverse complement strand
GCTTATTATCATCTACATTTTCTTTTGAGATTTCCTACTTCGTTCTTGATTTTTGTGTCTGTTTACTTTGTATTTTTCTTCCCAATAA
>NC_051409.1:2515287-2515717 GCF_015228065.2 Penaeus monodon | reverse complement strand
CAGGCAGAGAAAAAGAACGAGAACGAGAGAGAATCATATTCATCCAAGACACCAACCTAATCTTACATACACAATATATAAACAAACAGAAAAGAATGATAAGCCAACGACAAGTTCCTGTCAGCTCGAGATCTCTTTTTGTTGTTCACACTCAACAGTATTTGTACAGCGAGATTAAACACATGAACAAATCTGTACACAGTGTTCTCTCACCCTCATTCCAGTTTTCCCTTGGGCGGTGCGGCCTTAAAAGCGGGACTGGGAAAGAGAGAAAACATGTATTGAGGAAAAAGAGGGAGAGAAGATGTGGTGTAGAAAAAAATTGTAATGGAATGAAAACAAAGGCGAGGAGCAAGGGTGGGAGGCGTTAAAGAGACAAAAAGGGAGATGTTAATAAGATAAAGAGCAAGAGAGAGATGGGGGCGAGGAA
>NC_051409.1:2514828-2514998 GCF_015228065.2 Penaeus monodon | reverse complement strand
TCCCTTAATGCTCGCCTCCAGGGTTATCTCTTCCTCCATCTCTCTCGTATTCTTTTCCCATTTACTTTAGACCTCGCCAGCCTTTCTGAACTCCTTGGGGATCACTGGGACCTAACTTAATGTTCAGGCCAAGATTTCTCCAGATTTCCACTCGTGTGTAAATGCCTTGT
>NC_051409.1:2514125-2514492 GCF_015228065.2 Penaeus monodon | reverse complement strand
CTCTTTTGATCTTAGCGCAAAAAGCTGTGTATATATATAAAAAAAGATTATATCAATTAAAAATGCAGAGTGTCTATACTTATTTACAGCCAGGTAATTTTAAAACAGATAGCAGCTAATTCATGCAGCCGTAGAGTCATTTGCATATCGTAAAATCTTTTATTGTTCACCCCCTCAGCCATAACCCATTGGCTAGAAGGACTACAGCTCTGTAACGTTCTACATGAATTTCATCATATGACTTTAATTTAAAGGTAAGACAATACATTTTCTAAACTAATGTTTTAGAGCAATCAGTGTCAACAAAGAAAATATGACTTATTTATTTATACATTACTGTGCACCTTTTATTTTTTTTAATCTAATT
>NC_051409.1:2513843-2514099 GCF_015228065.2 Penaeus monodon | reverse complement strand
ATTACAGTCATTGCTTAGTTTACATTATCGTTTACAGGAGTTCGCTCAATAGCGAATAATGCTGAACGTTATGCTGAACGAAAACACAATTTATCACATGCTTTTGTTAGCAGTATTAACTTTACTGGAGTAAAACCAGTCGGTAAAATAATTGTATTATGCTGACAAATTATTAGGATTCTAATTGGCTGATATCTCCACACTACACCTGGCTATGTAATACATGTATCGATTATATAAATCGTCCATCATAGTC
>NC_051409.1:2510965-2511414 GCF_015228065.2 Penaeus monodon | reverse complement strand
CTTCCAATTAACAAGATATATATTTTACTTTGACTGTCTTCGCCAGAGTGAGTTCAGTGGGTACGCCATCAAGTACTTTGAAGTTCCTTTAATTATGCCATGCATAAATACATCGCCAAAACTTTTCTCTCCCGCTTAAATGAAGCTTTTTAATTATATATATTTTTTTACGTAGGTAGTTTATATTCCATTAAATAATTGATATAAGTTTAATGAACTTATTTCATTCATAAGTGAGTTGTGTGCTGAAACGGCTCTATCAACATTTTTGAAAGTTTGTCCAAATATCTTTTTATTGAATGTTAGATTACGTAGAATAAATAGCCGCATTTCTGAGTAGGGAAGCTCTTTAAGAAATACCATAATAAAAGGTTAGATGCAGTTATATTTCTGTAATTTAGGGTTTTCTTTTTCTTTGGCCTGGTGTGAGATTTTTATCACAGGAAACT
>NC_051409.1:2510447-2510748 GCF_015228065.2 Penaeus monodon | reverse complement strand
AGCCTCCCAACAAAGACTGATAGTGATAAGGCAGAGGGCAGTCCTAACAGTGCTGATGGTTAATCTCATTCCCTAAGTAACAGCGAGCGGAAAGAAACAAACCGAGAGTCTGGAGCTTTTAAGGATAAAAGAACAGGAGTGACAACCCACACAAGGGGAACAAATTTCATTACAAAGGGGAAAAGAAATATATGTATTGCGTTCTCACTCTGTACAATATTCCTGAGCTTACTGAAGAGAGGTCTTATAGAAAATATCATTTCAAAGATTAATCTGAAATGGATCTTTATGTATTATAATG
>NC_051409.1:2510102-2510413 GCF_015228065.2 Penaeus monodon | reverse complement strand
AGAGGTTCTAAACACAATGGAAAATAATCAAATGTTTTATTAATACGAGGTCATGGAGAAAACATCATTTCAACAATAAAAGAAATACACGTTTTCTTCACTGTAAAAATGAAAAAAGTCCAATGAAAAACAATCAAATGCCATTTGTAAGTGTTTAAAAGGATGCTTTTTGAGTGGAAATACCGAGTTTATTTTGCCTAATCTACTGTTCAATATTGTTTTTTCTATACATAATCTTATTGCCCATCCATTCTTCCAGTTTTATATTTTACTGGAAATAATGGATGGTGGATGATGACCAGGCTGTGATT
>NC_051409.1:2509243-2509822 GCF_015228065.2 Penaeus monodon | reverse complement strand
GTTAATAATTTTAAATGGACTAAAATTCACATCAATGAACTTGTACAACCATCTTCAAAATTGATAGATTAAATTCATATTTAGGCTAGTGCTATTATTTGAAATTAGTAGCTAAAAATCTGGCTCAGGACACTTGCAACAATAATTTAAAATGGTTGTCTAAATTTCATATTAAGGGCAGTAGTACAACGATGATTTAAAATGGACACCAAAAAATCCTAAATAGGATACAAGTAAAATATCTAAAATTCTCATTTCCCGCGGATATTCACCGCCAGAATGGACACGCGTTACTACACTGTAAATCCCATATGGAAACACGGGCATGTTTCGTTCTTTAAATACACATCAAGCAGAACAAACAAACCCTTTGACAGCATCTCCACTCAATCTTCATCTGTCACAGCCTCCCTGGACCAGACACGCCGCCCTGGAGAGGAAAGGGGAGCACCGCCTCGCAAGCACCTCGAAGGGCCCGTCATGCATGGTCAGGTCAGTCCAGTTCACTGCGCTCAGCCAAAGGCGAGCTTCTCCATGCATGCGTAGGGGAGCGACCTCGTCTCAGCCTCGCTCATGGCA
>NC_051409.1:2508232-2508457 GCF_015228065.2 Penaeus monodon | reverse complement strand
CCCTGACTCCCCCCCCCCCCCCGAGCCCCTCCGTGCCGACCCACTTCCCCGGCGTCCGGCCTCCTTCGGTGCCAGCTCTGAGACGAAGCGCGACCCGAGGGGCTTCAGGCAGTCGCTTTTGAAGGTGAATTGGGGTCTCTTAACGACCTACGGAGGCTTAGGGCGCGAGGCTTACTCCTCAGGATAATGAAGTTACGACTAACGACCTCGCCAGAGAGTGCCAGA
>NC_051409.1:2501231-2501324 GCF_015228065.2 Penaeus monodon | reverse complement strand
TAAGGTGAGAACATATAGCGTTAGTATAAACAGATCAGTCGCTTGTCAGTGCCTGTCAGTCCAGTGCCAAATTCTTTCAGCTTCCCCAGCATT
>NC_051409.1:2500872-2501070 GCF_015228065.2 Penaeus monodon | reverse complement strand
CCCCCCATCCCCCTCTTCAGATGTTTCTCTCGCCCTTTTTCTCGCCGCCGCTTTATCATTCCGCGTAGGCCTCCCCGCCTCCTGATTGGCCGAGGAAGTTTTGATACACGCAAGGCTCCAACATTTTCCCGACGATTTATTTGTGTTCGGGCGTTTGAGTTTGACAAATACATTTAAAAAGTATAATATTATACAATA
>NC_051409.1:2499676-2499851 GCF_015228065.2 Penaeus monodon | reverse complement strand
TTCCTTCATTTTTCTATCTCTCTCTCCTTTTCCTTTTCGCAGAATTTCTTCTCGTCCACAGCCTCCGTCTTCGTCTTTTCCTCTTCTTTCTCCCTCTGATTTTCTCGACAGATTCGGTTATGTGAACTGGATTTCGTAATAATCAAATTTGCATATTAGCGCCGGCGATGCAAAC
>NC_051409.1:2497837-2499020 GCF_015228065.2 Penaeus monodon | reverse complement strand
TTTTATTTGTCATTAATCGCCGGGTGCATGGAGTGAGTTATGTTGTTTTGATACGGATATACAAACACAGTGTAGTAAACGTCAGTCCTCATTTCTCTTCTGCTCTGATCGGGGGGAGGGGGGGGGTCGTGTTTGGGGGGGGTTAATTTTTTTGAGGGGGGGGATTGGTGTAGTAATTTTGTTAATACTACACTTCACCGTCTTTCTTCTACTGAACAAGAATGACTTTTCTTAATAACTGGTCTCTAACACAACTTTCGCCTTAATACATGCTGTCATGTCGCTTTTATACCTAATATGAAAATTATGGTTAGTAAATGACCTCATATGATCGATAGACAGATAGAAAATAGTCAGATATCGGTAGAGATAGAGATATACTATCTATAAATATATCTAGGGAGTCATTAGACGGGTAGGGCAAAAATCACAATTGAAAATGCCTAGAATCTTACTAAAATGATTCATTTCTGCACGCGAATATCATGTGCACGTTAATATATCTTCTCCTCTATATAACGCTATTAAAAAGTATCGCATTAAACACAGCACGAACTCTATTAACATTGCTAGACAGCATCTTCGCTCCTGCTTCCTTCGGCGACACAAAGGACTCCATCATTTAGACAAGCGAGTTTTAACTTTTAAACACAAACCAAGCTGTCATCCATAATGGCTGTGGTTCTAAGGAAGCCTTTGGGGTGAGAACCGCTTGTGTTATTTCATTTTTACAACGAATAAAGAGCTTTTTTCTTCTTCTTTCTCAGACATGTTATTTTCTACACGACCTTTCTTTAACAAGCCAGGGGGAAATGTACTGGGCTGGGTGTAATATATCTGTCTCTCGGAGTAATGAAATTTGTTCTCGTTTTGTTGATTTTACCTCCGCTCTGTTAGCCTTAAAAGCTTCTAACTCTCCGTTTGTTTCTTCGTTGTTACGGAGAATTATATTAACCGTGTCTACAGCTACTGCTAGCTGTTTCATGGTTATAAGTGCTTATCTACAATCTTTTGTTTGTCTGTATGTCCGTGTCTCTCACAGTCAGACGTTCGTGGAGTTATATAATAAATGAAGTTTTGGGCCGAGCTGTCAAAGTAATGGCTTTCCCCTCCTCGCGGTAAGTCTTATTGATAAATACATGTTGATCTGTACCAATAAATTATATTTCATATTACACAGTTT
>NC_051409.1:2495549-2496106 GCF_015228065.2 Penaeus monodon | reverse complement strand
GAATAAATATGAAGCCCATCATCTGTTACATTCCACCCACTCCCAGCAGTACTTTTACTTTACGATTCCCTTCCTTATTTCTCTGACCGTTACCATCTTGCCCGCAGTAGTTTACAACCACTGAACCCACACGACAAACACTTTTTATAGCCTCCTATGTTTCTTATCCATCACGCACCGAACTAGCACGATCCCTAATACCCAAAACAGCCTATAAATCGCGTTCTTATATCAGATTCCTCCCATAACCTTGTTATTATTATTATTTATATTGTTGGAAACTATAAGAGGAAGCCATATTATGTAAATGTATATTTCCTGCGCACATGTAAGAATACGCAATTTCGTAAACAAGTTTCCCGTCTGAAAGGAAAAAAAGAGGAAAAAAATATATTCTCATAAAAAGGAAAAATATGGATATTGCCAGCAACTTGTAATATGCTCGAGCAGAAGGGAACAGCTTGTAACTTGGTTTCTTTGGCTGCCAGGGCTGCGTTGCACCATTTATAATAAGGCGTGGACTGTATTCTGTGCATTTCAGAGCATTTATGAAACTG
>NC_051409.1:2494927-2495176 GCF_015228065.2 Penaeus monodon | reverse complement strand
CACATGAGCAGCTGTATATACACACACGTACATGTCGGCGTGGTTTTCCCGTCCGCCTTCTTTTTTTCCACAAATATTGTATCCTTCGGGCCTCGCTTCCTCAGTCAACCCCGGGGACAAATGGGAAAATATAACCTGCATCTGTTGATAATAAAATCTGCATATTCCGATCGTTTACAAAGTTTATGTTTCTTTTGAAATGGGTGTTCTTCGACTCTCCTTATTTTCTGCTGAGATAGTGTTGGGTAG
>NC_051409.1:2493766-2494794 GCF_015228065.2 Penaeus monodon | reverse complement strand
TAGTTTTAAGAAGATTAGTAATATAAATTATATGAAACACTAAGAAACTGTAAATCAAGATGATTTAAATAGAATTAGATTCCTTATTGAACGATACGAGCGCCTGATGAGGAATCTATCATTGATGTTCTTTTCTTAATAGAGCCTTTCATTTTACTTTTTACAGATATTATCGTTTTTGTTCCTGGAAATATATATAAAAACATCACTTTCAAATTCAACCTATTATTTACCTCCGGTTAAGAAAATATCATAATTCTATAAATGTACTAAAAAAATATAGGTAGATGAGACGTGTCAGTTAGGTATCCGCTCACTCACTATTACAAATATGAACATGTATTAAGAAGTTATATAATTATGTTTCATGTAAAACCCACAATAATGGATAAGTAACGAATCGCGTTAATCCAAACATTGTCAATTTGCAACTGCATAGGCCTCATTATAACTCGCTAGAAGAATGTGAAAATGATATTCGGTACACCTTTATATTTCAAATAGATAGACTACATTATTCACCATCATATATTTCGAAAACAGGACCTATGATAAATCCAGAAATAACAAAGAAACTGTAAGGGAATAGCAATAATAAACAAACATCGATTAAAAGGAAAGTTCTAAATAAAACACGCATTTAGGAGATTACGTAGCCAGTAATTCATGAAATATACCATGCAAACATAATGCCAACAAAGAAAACCAATTCGACAATGCAAAATACAAACAATCTCTTTCCTAGCATCGTCCTTGCCATCGAATAAGAAAATACCATGAAAAGAGAAAAAGGAGCGAAGGAGGCTAATCAAAACAGAACTGATTATGCAAAGAGAAAGCACAGACCGGTTGCACGAATATCTTCCTTCTCGTTTCCCACGTCAGTAAGGAACTATATGAGTATGCATGCAAATGCATGAGATAAAATGAGCAAATGAATGAGATAAAATGTAATAATAAACAATAGTCAACATATATCATGGTCATGTCATATAAACAGGTGAACAAGCAAGCAACTAAAGTAGGCT
>NC_051409.1:2493635-2493706 GCF_015228065.2 Penaeus monodon | reverse complement strand
GGCATATCCTCACCACCCCCGTCAACAGACAGATAAAGATAAGAAAGTACAGATAGAACCAAACAAAGGAG
>NC_051409.1:2493139-2493468 GCF_015228065.2 Penaeus monodon | reverse complement strand
CGAAATAAACAGGAACTTACCAAGATAGTCACTATAATTCTATTACCAAAAACACAGCATACCAAGTGTATTACAAGAAATAAACAAACACCCCAAGAGAAGCCCTCCACAGCCCTCGCACAGCCCGTGCCTCGATCTGCGCACTGAACCACCGCTGCCACCATATGCTGCACAGCTCTCCCCTGCGACTCCGTGTGACAGCGCTGTTAACACCATATGCCTCTGGCGATTTTTCTACGGGCTCTCTGTACCGAAAGCTAACTGGATGGGAGGTACAGACCACATGGTAACGTTGGTGTAGAAATTAAATGTTTCCGTTTTTGTTTGTT
>NC_051409.1:2492961-2493083 GCF_015228065.2 Penaeus monodon | reverse complement strand
GTTATTGTTTACTGATGAATGCTTTTGAAGAATGCCGAATATTTAATGTTATGTGTGTTTACGAGACGCGTTTTTAAAGGCAAAACATTAGTATCAAAATTCACATTCCCACAACACTCCTG
>NC_051409.1:2492583-2492701 GCF_015228065.2 Penaeus monodon | reverse complement strand
GAAAAATAAATTGAAAACAAGCTGCCTTAGACGAAAGTCCCCGTCGACCAACAGCAAAAGGACCCGAGAGCCGCGCTGATAAGGCAGGAGTCAATCCGCCCTTTCGGGAACATCCAAA
>NC_051409.1:2490138-2491452 GCF_015228065.2 Penaeus monodon | reverse complement strand
TTTTTTTTAACGCATTGTGATACATGGACCACAGTATATGTCTGTTAAAGTTCCTTATATTCTTTCAGCTAACTTCTTGGCCACACAATGCCTCGTCTCGAGCGATCCTTTCCACGTCTAGCTTTGATGCTCTTCTTTAGTGCCTTAATCTCCGACCCTGCGGGCCTCGGCGTCAACAGTCATATCTTAAAACTGCTCAGGCCAAGTCTTTCTCTCTTTCTCTCTGTTCTCTCTCTCCCTCTCTTCTCTCCTTTCTCCCGCAGCTATCTCCCTTCTCTGCCTCGCTTCCTTCCCTCTCTCCCGCGTTGTCTCCACTCTCTCCCTCTCTTGTTTCCCTCTCTCCTTCTCTTTTTCCCCTCTCTCCCTCGATTCTCCCCTCTCTTCCTCTCCTCTCCCCTCTCTTCCTCTCCTCTCCCCTATCTTCCTACCCTTTCCCCTTGCTTCATCCTCTCCCCCTTCGCTTTCTCCCCTCTCCACTTCGCTCCCTCTCCTCTCCCCTCGCTGTACCCCCCCCCTCTCTATTTCTGTCACAATATTCTTTCTCTGTGGCTTCTGCTCGCCACACTGACGGTTTCGAACACATTTGTGTGAATGTGAAGTTCGATTACCGACACGGTTGGATGAATGAAGTAGGGCGTCGAACGGGCTTGAATCTGAAGTTCGGATTCGGACATACTTGCATGCATGTGAAGTGTGGTTTCGAACACGCTTGGATGAATATAAAGTTCGATCTGGGACACGTTTGATTGAATGTGCAGTAGAGTTTCGGACACGCTTGAATGATCTAACTGCGTTTGGGTATATAACAAAACCTTAATCTGAAAATGAAAATATGTGTTAGTACATAATGTAAGTACTTCTTCATTAATGCAATACTTACGATATTTTATAAATAACAGTATTAATTCTTTAATAATTACATCACTCATCCCTCTTAATACATCTCCAAACCTTTCTATAATTTCCTCAAAAAGAGACTCCCACTAAGAGAAATATTTAAAACTGCCCATCATTATTAAACCAAAAGGCATAGAATATTAAACACAGTCCCGCTCCCTCCCCGAAATAAAAAATGCCTTTTATGAGAATGGAAGTTTAAAACTCTCTGTATGTGGGAACAGCGAAACTGCTTTCAGTGTTTTAGCATATTCGTTACTTGGTGAGAGGGAAGTACATTGCAGCGAGCCAAGGGAAGGGTCTGTACGTAACGCAACCGCAGGAATTAGATGATGGCCTGGTTATTGCTCATTATCGTATCTTTAACAATAATGATGGTGGTAATAAGGATAATATCAGTTCTATCGAGGATTATGA
>NC_051409.1:2489899-2490029 GCF_015228065.2 Penaeus monodon | reverse complement strand
ATTGTTATTGTTGTTGATGATGATAATGATATCAATCGTAATGGAAATTATAATTTGGAAAGGTAATGAAAATATATGTAAATAAAGACAATCATCACCAGTAAAGGTAGCAATCGGAACTTCTCTTTCA
>NC_051409.1:2489043-2489494 GCF_015228065.2 Penaeus monodon | reverse complement strand
TTTTTTTTTCAGAGAAGCGTCCCTTTTCCTATCTGTAGAGAAAGGACCTTCACCCCACAAACCACTTACAAAGCAACTGAGCCTCGAAGGGAAGCCGCCTGATAAGGAAATGCCATTGTTTACCTTCCATTCTCATTTAAAGCTTGGCCTTTTCCTCATTTCTTTTATAAGGAAGTTCTCCGAAATTACTTCGCTCTTTTTGCTCGTTGGAGAAACGCGGAGGAAATCCCGAGATTAGTGCAGATACACTTTGAGTATTTTCTTCTCGAGTTTGTTTTTTTCTTCTTCTTTTTTCTTTGTTTTCTTTTCTTTTTCTTTTCTTCTTTTCTTCTTCCTTTCGTCTTTCCGTAGCTTAAATCTGGTTCCGTTTCCAATAATATTTTCCCGCGGTTTATCGTCCATAAACAATCGTCTTTTTTCAATAGAATTTAAAATATTTGGATTACTTATA
>NC_051409.1:2488490-2488983 GCF_015228065.2 Penaeus monodon | reverse complement strand
GGATTCAACACATTTGGAGTATTTACCATCTCCCTTTTTCTAAAAATGCAAAACATGTTGATGAATTCTATGAATTCATTTTTCTCTAAATTCAAGAAACTGAATAATTACTCTCAGAACAAAACAATTTGGCTGTTTATATAGAATTTCAGAACGTCGATTAAGTCACAACTACTTTTATGTAATGTCCATTTGGAAAGACTCTATTAAAAGATAATACTGTTTATTCTGAAAATACATTTAAAACCCATTACTAGCATTATCAGCAACACCCTACCCATTCCCCATGCAATTCTAGCAGTTCCATTTACACAAAAATGTTTCAAAGAGAACTCGTTACTCGGCCAAAAATAGTTAAACTTACTCTGACAATGGCCAAGGTATTGCCGTTTTATGAGGACTAAAACCGCTTGTGCTTTGGTCTTTCGTGCCGCTGGTCTGCTCGCCTCACTCAACAGGCTGGCGAGGCGCTGCTGGAAAGGGACTGTGATTG
>NC_051409.1:2487929-2488334 GCF_015228065.2 Penaeus monodon | reverse complement strand
GCGACTCATATTCTCACCAACGTTATAATGCAATTCAGTTCTGTAAGCTGGTCGTCTCCATATTCTCCTCTGACTTGTGTAGTGTAGTTTAGTAATACATGATTGGATTCTCACAATGGACTAGATATTCAGAGAACTTCCATTCCATTTTTTTAGCGAGGAGGTACAAGGCTACCTAGTATGCATAGGCTATCGATAACAGGTTCGGCGTAGAGTATGAGTCGGTCTTTGAAGTATTCAGGTCTTTGAACAGCCACTGATGGATTTTTCCTATTACTTTTTACTTTTTCTATTTATTTACACTTTGTATGGGAAACGGAATGTATGTACAGGAATGATAGACTGTAAATACTCTGTACTTTAAGACGATGAAAGAGGGAACTGTGAGCTGATAAGTAAACAACA
>NC_051409.1:2486852-2487652 GCF_015228065.2 Penaeus monodon | reverse complement strand
GCCTACGGTCGATCCAAACAGTCGGGGAGATAAAAAATGCTTCTTTAACTCACGGAAAATCCAGAAATAATAGGTCATATTTACACGCAGAATTAGAAAACGAAATGATTCTTTCTCTAACGTTTCCTAAGGCGATCAATCCCACACAAAGAGAGGGATAAAGCTTGTAAAGGAAGAGAAGAGAAAAATTACCAGATAGAGGGGGGGAAAGAAAGACAGAAAAAGGAAGAGAGAACGAATGTGGTAAAAAAGGCGTGGGATAAAAGGAGAGAGGGAGAGAGGGTAGGGACGCACTGCAAATAAAGAGATAAAAAAGAAAGGAAAGGTAAAAGAAGCTTAGAATGGTAATGAAAAAGATGGATAACAAAAAAAGAAAAAGTAGTAAAAAATGAAAAAGGGGAAGAGAACGAATGAAGAGAAGAGAAAGGGAAAGAAACGAAGGAAGTAGAGAAATGGCAATATATTTAAGGGAATATAGAAAAGGAAAATATAAAAAAAAGTAAAGAAAACAAGGTTAAACGGACGAACGAGATATAGAAAAGGGTGAAGGAAATAGAAAACAGAGTAAAAGAACGAAGGATATATATATAGGAAATATAGAAAATGGCAAGAGATCGAAGGAAATACAGAAAATGGCAAAAGAACAAAAGACACAGATACGAAAATTAAAGAATCGAAAAAAGGTAAAAGAACAAACAAATTAAAGAATAAAAAAAGAGGAAAGAGACAAAGAAGATATATTTAAAAGAAAGACCATGGCGGGGGGGGGGGGGGTACAAATGAAGCAATCCAATTAGAGG
>NC_051409.1:2486568-2486828 GCF_015228065.2 Penaeus monodon | reverse complement strand
CTATCTGTCCCCCTACCTACGTGTACAAGCACCCACACACATTTATTATTAATCAGTCCAACTGCTTGCTTTATTATCCAAGAATTGCTTTTAACTTTGTCGATCCCTTATTAACGAATGCAGAGAAAACTTTTCGGAAGCCCCTGGCAGATAACCCAAACTTCCTTTTTAAACTCCTGCCAATAATGAGCAAAGTTAAATTTCACAGAGACATGCCTTAGCCTTGATTAAATGAAAGATTCCAGAAATTGTATCAATAG
>NC_051409.1:2486352-2486457 GCF_015228065.2 Penaeus monodon | reverse complement strand
CTCTCAAATAAAACTGAATTCATATATTAAGAATGAGGAAGATTTTAAAATATCATAAATGTTATTTTATTTACTATTAAATCCAGAAATTAAAAAGGGACAAGA
>NC_051409.1:2485934-2486082 GCF_015228065.2 Penaeus monodon | reverse complement strand
TCTTCAATAAAATTAAACTAACCTGGATTCTGGAATGGAAAAAAAGGAACACCTAAATATAGATTGAGGACAATGGCCAACCTCGGCTCTGTCAACACACTAAACCTTTACCCTCGTATTGCTTTTCGACGGTTGCCAAATGCCACTG
>NC_051409.1:2485610-2485691 GCF_015228065.2 Penaeus monodon | reverse complement strand
TTAGTGTTACCACCACAACTAGATGAACGTTGGCAAATCTACATAGCATGGATGCTATTAAGGCATTCGCTCCCACCCGGT
>NC_051409.1:2484373-2485326 GCF_015228065.2 Penaeus monodon | reverse complement strand
TCCGTCAACTCCCCGATCCTACTTCCGAGCATCTTTTGTGACCCAGAGCGACTTCCACCCTTTGTGGTGAAGATTGACCTATGTTTTGATAAGCTGAGGTCATTTCTTCATCACTGAGATCTATAAAAACAGCATGAATTAAACCATCGACAGTGTGTATGTGATGAGGCTTCAATACAAAAGGTGTGTATTTTTCCTTTTCATTACAGAGATGAAAATAAACATTTGGATGATGTGTATGACTCTTGATATTTTATTAAAAATGGACTTAATAAAACAGGTATTTACACACCTTGTACAAAAGGGAAAACATCTAACTCTGTCGTTATTCCAAAGAAACATATAATGCTCGCATGGGTTTTATTAAAGAATCGGCGAATCGCCAATATACAAATCCAAGAGCGCAGCAGAGAGGATGCAGACAGCCTTTCACCATCGGCCTGCACTCCCACCTTACATGACTGACCCTCCTTGTTCGTCGCCATTCCCAGCCAAGTTCGAGGTCAAACGAGTGGATCACAAACATGAGAAGTGGTGGTTACGCACTGGCAATTATTAAAAGGACCACGCGATTCCAGCCGATGAATGGAACTGTAGTAAATAAATCCACGTGGGTGAATGAACGATGAGAAATAGTGAAAATAAACGAAAATGGAAGTGATACAGACTTTGAAATAGGACTAGGTAGGTTTGGTAAAAATAAAGATATAAATTAAAAGTGAAAAACAGCTTGGAATTTGCGAGGGTTTTCTCTTATATAGCATGTAGAAATACCTTAAACCCTTAATATTAAAATGCGAAAGAATTATGTTTTGAAAGACGATTTTTATTCTGTTAGGATACTTTTATTTATTTTTTTTTTTCTTCTATGGTAGGGGTTGCATGTGCTTGTCAGCATGAATGAAAAAAATACATGAAATAACTGAAAACATTTAAATCATGTAACCCATCTC
>NC_051409.1:2483410-2484351 GCF_015228065.2 Penaeus monodon | reverse complement strand
TTAACATTAAAAATTTATCATCATATGTAACCAAAACAATTTACATAGAAAAATTGACGAGATGAACATATAAATATATATAACTCCAACAGAAATGAACCCTGAAGTTTATTTGTTCATTTGGAAACCGAGAACAAATTGTTTCTTCAAATAGAGGGAACATACACATGTATAAAACTAAATAGAAATAAATGAGTGATATGAAATATAATGAAAAATATATTGACATAAGCACCATGAAAGGGAGGAAAAAAGTATGAAAGGCTCATCCCCAGAGTGGGCGGTATGGATCAAAACGTGGGTAGAGGGCTATTTCTGTTGCTGTCTCCTCTCCAGACACCAGCCAATATTTTTGTTTTTTTTCTTTTGTCTGAATATGTTCATTGAGGTAAAGCCTTCCAAAATGTAATGATGGTTATTTGGTAAAAAAATTTGGTGTCTACTTGAAATACTAAATTTAAGGTGTTCAATTAATTAAATTTTAAATCATCGTCAAGCCTGACGATTAAAGAGGGAGTATATTGCTATTTCTTAATCATCTAGAAAAAGGAAAATGCGAGAAAGTAGAAGAGGTTCTAAATAGGTTTCCTAGGTCGTTTTCTGACGATCCGAAAGCAGTTGATACAATTCCTCGCGTTTTTCATCATAGAGAGACGATGAAAGGCCAATAGTTACAAGGCAGTGGAGACTACCGCAGACGTCGAGGCAAACGGTCATGGAGCAGTGTGACATAATATACAAAGCAGGTGTGAATGAACTTTCCGTCTCGCCGTAGCTATTACCTGTCGTTCTAGTAAGAAAGCCCAACGGTAAGGCATGCTTTTGCATAGATTTTAGAAACAGAAACGCGGTCACTACGTCGGATTCATATCCATTGCTGTCAGTCAATTAAATGCAAAACGCATTGCATGAATTTGAAGTGTTTCCCAAGCTTGATGCCT
>NC_051409.1:2477393-2477475 GCF_015228065.2 Penaeus monodon | reverse complement strand
CAATGCCCAAAGTGCTTATTCATCTATTCGCGTAAAACCCGAGGATCGAAGCAAAATTGCGTTCTCGGACGACTCGCGCTGT
>NC_051409.1:2477011-2477361 GCF_015228065.2 Penaeus monodon | reverse complement strand
TTATGCCGCATTGATTAAAAACCGCGCCGCAGACCTTTCAGAGGACGATAAATGTTGTATTAGCAAATGTGCTATGTTAACACACAGCTGTATATCTTGACAATATGGTGATTTATAGCAGGAACTTTAATGAGCTTTTAGAATCACAGGATGAAACTTTCCATCTGCTGCACAGGTCAGGGTTGAAATTAAATCTGGACATATGCAATGTAGCAGCTAGAAAAAGTTCTTAGGCTTCATTGTTTCTGAGGACAGTACATTGCCAGTTCCGGGGAAAATCCAGTCCATTTCGGAAATAACGCAGCCTGAAGATGCTAGAGCGGTTAGAAGATTTTTGGGGGGTGGCATAA
>NC_051409.1:2475933-2476993 GCF_015228065.2 Penaeus monodon | reverse complement strand
AGACAGCACTTAGAATCAATTTGCAAAAATTTCTCTGTCGCTAACCAATCTAAAAAGGAAAAGAGTTAGAGTTCGTCTGGACAGACGAGCGTGAGAATGTCTTTCAATTGTTGAGGGAACGATTGATTAAGGTGCCAGTTTTGCAAAATCCGGATTACACAAGACCCCTCGAAGTCCACATGGATGTGTCATCAACAGCTCTAGGCGTCTGTTTGGTTCAAAGGGGCGATGTGGGGAATCCACTTCCTATTTCTCACGGAGATTAAATGAACAGACGAGTAGATGCAGCGCAACAGATCAAGAAGCATTAGGACTTGTGGAATCAGTTAGAGCTTTCGATCTGTATTTGTGTGGAAGGAATTTTACTGTAGTTGCCGACAACAGACTGTTTTCATAAGGAATACTAAATCACCTAGAATGTCTCGCAGGTGTATAGAGTTGCAACATTTTACCTTCAAAAGTTCCTGATATGCTCTCCAGAACGGATAATGACCATAAGGCAGATAGAGACCATGTGAGTAGCAAAGAAAACGCGAACGAAGAAAGCGGGTGCAGTAATGTAAATCTTGCAAATATTGAAAATATAGGAGTAAAAAAACTCGAAACTGAGCAGTTAAAAGATCCAAAACTAGTGGAAGGTTTTCACCAATCTCGCTCTTAGGATTTTAAATATCAGAGGGAGTACTATATCATGGTGTTGAGAAGCCTGACCGTATTTTACGTCGAATAGTAGTACCGGAGCACTTACGGGATTCGGCCTTAGTCCATTAGCCGCAGTATGGAGGAATTTTCCCGACGCATCAAAGGCTAAAAGAGATGTTTTATTTCTTCAACATGCTTTCTTATACGAGGAAGTACACGAAAAAGTGTCATATATGTTCGAGTCGAAAGAGCCCTTATCGAACACTTGCTTAGGGCAAACTCCAGCCGCAACTTACTGGAGACAAGTAGAAGATACATCTATGTGCTTGTAATGATCGATCATTTGTCAAAGTTCACTGAATTAATCCCGCAGAAACACAGAAGAGCTTATACCGTAGCTCAAGCTATAATGGATAGG
>NC_051409.1:2475821-2475906 GCF_015228065.2 Penaeus monodon | reverse complement strand
GACACTGATTCGTTAGAGCTTACAAGGCTTTGCTAATGGGTACTGCGATTTTTATTTTTTTCGCTTCGAAGAGTGCCTCATGGGG
>NC_051409.1:2475082-2475298 GCF_015228065.2 Penaeus monodon | reverse complement strand
CTGGACTGTTTTATGAGTTTCTACATCATTCTCATTTGCTTATTCTTCTGTAAGACAACACGCAAAAAACAGATAATCTCACGGGAAGAGCAACCGTGAGATTCATGAAGCATTGTCTTGTATACCATACAACGTTTAATTAACATTCGTAATGAATACTTGTTTTCACTATTACTTGCTCTATAGTTACCAGGAAGATTGGACGTGTCTCATTGC
>NC_051409.1:2474480-2474610 GCF_015228065.2 Penaeus monodon | reverse complement strand
GGAGGGTATTATACATACTAAGGAATTTGGGGGAGGAAATTTCGAGAGGTATCGGTAATATACGGGAAAGTACAATATATCCACTAGCTTCCAGGGTATATAGGTGGCTTCGCCCCCTTCTCCCCTCCCC
>NC_051409.1:2474321-2474423 GCF_015228065.2 Penaeus monodon | reverse complement strand
AAGCAACTTATGGTGACGCGTTTTCAGGTAATATAGGGGGCTTTGCCCCCTTAACCCCCCTCCTTCTTTTTTTTGGGGGGGCTACCGTCCCCCTAACCCATC
>NC_051409.1:2473676-2473835 GCF_015228065.2 Penaeus monodon | reverse complement strand
CCTCTTGTCATTTTGTCGCGGGGCTAGAGGCGTAAGGTTGCTGCGCTGCCTGGATTTTACACCTTCTTTATTACCCTTATATTCAGTTTGCGAAGAAATTGCTATAGAAGAAAACTTTCATAGAATGATGTGTTCTACTACTTAGTAAGCTCAGATTCT
>NC_051409.1:2473450-2473577 GCF_015228065.2 Penaeus monodon | reverse complement strand
TTGTATTATTCATAATGTGAGGAAAACTATTCTACTACCCATACAACTAACTACAATAAGTATCGTTTATATTTTAGTAAGACAGCAATAAAGCAATAATAGCCTTTCATGTTTAAACGCACACACA
>NC_051409.1:2473204-2473375 GCF_015228065.2 Penaeus monodon | reverse complement strand
GCTTTACTATCACTGATTTACTTTGCCGAAGGATCTAAGGTCCGTTGGGAAGTTAATTTCAATGAAATTAGTCGCCAGTAATAGAAAATTAATGAGCGTTTTACGAAGGGAACCTCCAGCCACTCACAAGTTTTGTCTTTTTTTTCTTGCTCTTGTTTTTTGCGCTCTGTC
>NC_051409.1:2472377-2473048 GCF_015228065.2 Penaeus monodon | reverse complement strand
TGTTTTTTTAGCTCTCATGTGTCTGTAACCTCTTTATTTTCCTTCTTTCTCTATCAAAATCTCTATGTATATCTGTTTACTCTCTTTTCTCTATCTCTTTTGATTTGTCACTTCAATTTTCAATCTTATCTCCATCTCTCGTTAACTCTTTCTCTCGCTCTTTGTCATTCTTGTTCTTATATTTCTATTTAGTTCCTTCTTTGTCTCTTTTCTATCTTTTCTGGTTTCAACTTTCGCCTCAATTTCTCCCTTTAATTCTTTTCTGTCTCTGTTTATTCCTAAATCCTTTACCTCTTTAATTTCGTTTAGTTCAATAGCTCTTTTTATCATGTTTTACTACATTTATCTTTCATTACTTGTTCTCTACTTATTACCTTTATTTGGTTCGTTCATCCATATTATATCTCTTTTATCTTTTTATCTCCATTTAGTTCCGTAATCCTCTTTTTGTCACTCTAGTTTTATATCCCTTTATATCTCTCCTTCGTTCTCTTTTCCCCTCCTTATGTCTCCCAAGTTCTGTATCCCTGTCTCTCTGTATCTCTATTCTGTCTTTTTGTCTCTCTCTACATTTGCATTTCTTTCCGTATCCTTATCTTTCTCGAATTCTATATCCCTTTTCACCTCTTTTATCTCTCTATATCTGTCTCTAGTTCTGCATCCACTCCATT
>NC_051409.1:2472185-2472340 GCF_015228065.2 Penaeus monodon | reverse complement strand
GCGTCAATGAGTTTTGCACTTTGCCTGCGATGTCCGGCCAATGAACTGTCGAGGAGACATTAACTGAGTGAGTGTCTTTCTGGGTCAGTTAATTCAACAAATGACTGTCCACGTGTGCACCTGAGACCTCTTTGTGCTTTGGCGAGTTCACTTGT
>NC_051409.1:2471505-2471684 GCF_015228065.2 Penaeus monodon | reverse complement strand
TTGGAAAACTTTTTACCATGCATTTTCTTTTTGTTTTTGGGAATTGTCGATGTAAATACGGAAATGGCTTAGTTGGCTTCAGGAAATTAATTTTTAATGGTTCCAAGGCCAGCGGTCGAACACGTACGGTTAGCAGATCAGCAAGGTTCAAAGTTAATTACACTGAATTACCTCAGGGA
>NC_051409.1:2471080-2471382 GCF_015228065.2 Penaeus monodon | reverse complement strand
CAGTTGGAAAGTGCTCAGAATTACAGTTCCAATCCTGAGGCATTATCACTTTTGCAGTTCTCTCTTTTATCCTTCTCCACCGCCGGTTCCCCTTCCGTGAACCCAATTACCTGAGTTATTAAATCTGCAATTGCATTATCTTCTCACTTACCCTTTGTATTCTTTTCTCGTGCAAGCTCGGGGGACGTGAGTTTCGCTCTCGCCATCTCTTCGTTTCTCTCTCTTTGTTTTCGTCTTGTCTCCGTATTTCGCTCTCTATTGTCATTATTCTCCCTTTTTTTGGGGGGGGAGGATTACTCTTC
>NC_051409.1:2470806-2470924 GCF_015228065.2 Penaeus monodon | reverse complement strand
AAAATAATGCTTACTATTTGCTAAAATAAGGAAGATAATACTAGATTGAAGAGCTACTTTTATCCTTTTTTCCAAACTCCCAGCTGCCCTCAAAATCAAGTAAAACCCTGTCATTCAG
>NC_051409.1:2470286-2470757 GCF_015228065.2 Penaeus monodon | reverse complement strand
CAAAAAAAAAATATATATTATTATTAGTTTTTTAATCCTATTCGCTCGTCAATGCTTCTTGCTTTCCTCTTTGGAAAATCATAATGAACCAAATATTGTTAATCCCAAATTCTGCCTCGATTTGTACTCTTTACTCAGAATTTTGCTCTTGGTAATACCAAATTACCTCTGAATTATTCAGTTCCTTAAAGGTTAGCTTAAGAGTTAACCTGAATATAACGATAATCTTAATTAATATTAAGGAATTACCTCAAATGTCCTTGTTGCAAAGATATCACTACTGTCATGAGTTTTCTGTTGGTCATCAATATGAACTTTATCGTTTCGTTATTATTGTTTTGTTTACTTTTTGCTGTCATTTTATCGCTGTTATCCTCTTTTGTAGTCCTTATCATACTTATCCTTATTACCACTGGCGCCAATGTTATTATCATATGTTATTGAATTATTTTCAGATGTCACCCCTTTTAG
>NC_051409.1:2469695-2470230 GCF_015228065.2 Penaeus monodon | reverse complement strand
ATATATTTCTTTTATAGGAGACTGGCTATTATGCAATATGTAACATGTTTTTTGACACGATACAATGTATATAAATTAATATTCCAACTGTGGCGACAGAAATAAAATTATCAACAACAATAACAACATTCCGATTTGATATTGCATTGCTGGGTGAAAATGAAAGTACTTCATAGAACTATTCCAGTTTCAATGTCATTATCACAAAATATAACCGTAGCAATGCCAAGCCATTATTTAATCTCCTTCCCCTTTCGCGTCTCCTGCCCACAGCATAATATTAATACTAACTTCCATACATGTATTGTAAATAACATAAAAAAATATCCAGGCAATTTCATTAACCGCCTGCCACATTCAGGAGCAACTGCACAAAATGTGTTTTGACAGACAGTGCCCGACATTTGAATTCCTTAGATCACTGAATCAACGGGGGATTTGCCGTCAGCTGCCATGAACAGCCACGTCTAATGTGAATTTTATTACTGTTGGATTGTCCTGGATTTTGAAAGGCATTGTAATGATACTAATTAGC
>NC_051409.1:2469445-2469632 GCF_015228065.2 Penaeus monodon | reverse complement strand
GTGATCATAGTGTGTTCATTAATATGGCTATCGATATAATCATCATCATCATGTTTATTCTTTCGGCTGCTCCTATTTAGGGGTCACCAAAAAAGTTTTTAACTTTCATTGTGATCATCATAATATTTTTTTAATGTGTATATCGTTATCACATAATCATACTACTACTTTCGGCTACTCCCGTTTA
>NC_051409.1:2468046-2468274 GCF_015228065.2 Penaeus monodon | reverse complement strand
GAAAATCGTTACATTTCTATGTTTCTACTGGTGCATTTTCTGGACCAACTGCCTTTCAGTTTTTCATTCTCCACATAGCTTTACTCAAGTCTTCTTTGTTAATCTGTTCTATCCCTGTTTTCAGTCTGTGTCACCTCTGATCTCTCTTCTTTTTCTTCATTCATCAACTCTACGAAGTACTCCTTCCATCTTTTCCATCTTTCCTCACTAGTCGGTATGTTTCCAATT
>NC_051409.1:2467462-2467751 GCF_015228065.2 Penaeus monodon | reverse complement strand
TCCACAAATCAAACCAGTCATGCTATACTCTAAATTCAAACACAAAAACCTTTCCAGCATGCGTTTCCAGACCCATTTTAGGCATGCACACTCCAACACCGAATTCAAACTCGGCAGTGTATGACATTTCACTCTTGTTTTGCTGATGGCCAGAGGAAAGAGTGCATTGGAAAAAATACGTGTCGGATCGTTAAACATAGTCTCTTGATGTGTGTAGTGTTTCATGAATGACTGATCGTTTCTTGAATTAGTCGTCATGCAGTTTGTTCAATAAAGCTTAATGTTACGT
>NC_051409.1:2467066-2467390 GCF_015228065.2 Penaeus monodon | reverse complement strand
ATAAAGAATTAAAATTACAACGGAATTCATAAAATATATAGACATTCACGCCCCCTCTTCTTGGAAGAAGAAGAAGAAAAAAAATATATATATATTTATAATCCACTTTTGGCAATATACAAATGTTCTAAAAATGCTAAAAATTCCATTATTATTGAAAAACGCCTCTCTTTTGCCCTCAGCCTTAACCCTATCTCGCAGGGCTTTGCATTATTGGAAATCTGTGGGTTGAGAGGCACAGGATCTCAGCCTTACATGTACCCCCCTCTCTCTGTCTTTTATAGTTTCGTTTATAGCTGAACTTGCAACATATTGCAAACTGGG
>NC_051409.1:2466389-2466884 GCF_015228065.2 Penaeus monodon | reverse complement strand
CTCTAACCTTTTCAAAAATAAAGAACATTTAAAAGCACAGCCTTTCCATGAGAATGTATATATATCTCCATACTATTTTTCTTGTAATATGTGGTTATGTGTTTACACCAGGAACATTCACTTCAGACTGCGTGACAAATCGGTCGCAAATTGCTTTTGTTTGATAGAAAAGAATGCAAGCAATAATGTATTTGTCAAAATAAATCATAACATCACTGAGGTAATGCATTGCCTCCTAAATGAATATTAAGAATTAGGCATACTTTTAGACAGACTATTAGCAGTCTATCGGAAAAAAAGAAAAACAAAATACGAGAGTGTAATCTAATGTGTTTACTTGATTACAATTATAAAACACTTAAGAGGTTTATAAAACAAAATTACATAAATGCATTTATCATTTCTATCCGCTTTGTTGATTACCAACCCGGATGCTTCGACTTAAATCAGTATTTCTGCAAATCATTGTCAGACAGAAATTTTCGCTAGAAATTT
>NC_051409.1:2465978-2466093 GCF_015228065.2 Penaeus monodon | reverse complement strand
GTTTATATAATAACAGAAAAAAATATCCTTTGACTTTTGACGCATTACCATAATTCTTATTCTAAACCATTGTATCAAATAATTAACAGTTCATGTAAACGGTTTAATATGTTTT
>NC_051409.1:2465740-2465959 GCF_015228065.2 Penaeus monodon | reverse complement strand
CTTCAATTTTTCTTTCCTAATTACCTTGGAGGCAGAACAAAGTGTTCAATATATCACGATGTTCACACGGGACTTAAAACAATATTTCAAGAAGAATCACACTGAGAATAGTAATAAAAAGAAAGAACGAAAAAAAAAAACGTGATGATAAATGGGACATTTTTAATTAAATGCTGCTGACAGTATTTAGAAATTCCGGTTAAAAAAATATTCCAGAAA
>NC_051409.1:2464659-2465657 GCF_015228065.2 Penaeus monodon | reverse complement strand
GAGCACCGGCGAGGAATTTTGTTTCTCATCTTGTTTTTTTTGCATGAACGAAAAAAGATAAAAGGAAAAAAAAAAACATATTTACATATGTTACACAAAAGTTATGAATATATAAAAAATGGGGGGGGGGGTAAATTGACCACTATCGAACAACACTCTGAAGGATAATATCTACTATTCAAGGCAAAGAAAGGTTTTTAAAACTGGGTTTAAGATGGAAATAACAAAGGTAAATAAAACGCACTTCTGACACCCCCGGGATGGCCGTAATACAGTTAGTTATAAGTAGCTGATACTTATTTTATAGAAAACAATAAAGCTATTTGTATGCTCCAGTTCAAACTCCTGGTCAGCACATATATGATCACAACTTGGTAATTTAAGATATCATCTGTTGGATACAAAATGAGTAGATTATTAAGGGAATCACATCACTCATTTATGTCGGCTATGTTGGCAATTTATCTATTACTGTGACGTCATGAAACTATAGCAAGCTTCCTCTGGAGGGAGTTTGAGATTGTTTGGTTCGGGTCCGAAACCAAACAATGATATCTGGCCAAGACGTTCGTTAAAAACAGGAATGAACAAGAAGTTTCAAGATTTTTTCAGGAAATCATGAAATATCTTGCTATCAAAATTGCACCTTAAGAGAAACAAAATGAGCTTGGCCGTGTACCATATCACAGAATATTCTAAAGTCGAGAATCTCTGTTGCCAATATTGAGCACTGGAAATTGACTCCTGTGCTCCTTCCAAGAGGCTTTGGCTTTGGCACAATCCTCCGTTCATAGTACAATCCGCCATTTAATACAATTAGGTTTCAAAAGGCACTCTCCAACTTAGGATGGGTTGAAGGAAATGTCATACCCGTACACCCATGCAACTTAGTACTTCGGGAGTTAAACAGAGAACCGTCTTAAACTTATTAGAGAGACGGGAACATACCACTCTCCATGGAAGCCCAGTCTACCGTGCTAGATATGTGGTAGGACGAG
>NC_051409.1:2463305-2463660 GCF_015228065.2 Penaeus monodon | reverse complement strand
CTCCCTCATAAAATTATTTAATACAAGCCCCTGATTTATTAGGTTTAAAGATTAATTTAGTTTTACTACAGAAAATGTGAGCATATACGCTGTTAATTTTCCCACACAGAGTCAAAGATAAATGACCAGCTTCAGGGACATAATTGGCCAGTAAAGTTTATCTATCGGTTTATGAGTTTGTCGATACTTGAACAACTCATCAGCAAAGTGGTGTGTAGTTAGACAAGTACTCTTCTGTTCGCGTCACAGTGTAAGTACTTTATAAGGGTCCTCAGTGTTTATCTGATATTGATAATACTCACCATTATGTTATAGGAGTTGTCAATTGTCTTGTTGGGCGCTTGATGTTCATCGA
>NC_051409.1:2462720-2462918 GCF_015228065.2 Penaeus monodon | reverse complement strand
ATTAGAGCAACTCCAGAGAGAAAGGAGGCAGGAGAAGGGTTTAATTCCGGGAACCCTGCCGCCTCCTTCCCGGGGCTCCCTTTCCCTTCGCTAAGACCCATCCTTGTTCCTAGTCTACAGAGGCACCGTTGAGGGATTAGTTTCACGCGGCCTTTGACCGTTTCCTCACGCCCTTTGGAAGACACGTTGAGGTTGAAT
>NC_051409.1:2462131-2462484 GCF_015228065.2 Penaeus monodon | reverse complement strand
GATATCACAATTACACGGCCCTTATTTTTGCGGTTGTTATCAGCAATAACGCTACTACTGTTACGGATATCACCAATACCATTATGCCAATAATAGCACAAAGTTTAGCAGAATCTGGGTGTCCATTTCTTTATCTCTTTTCCATTACGTGTGAGCTGCGGCCACGAGGGTGAAATTCGTGCTGGCGATTTTTCAGGTCTCAACTTACAGTATCCGGCATATTATCCCCCACAGCTGCTGCCTCTGAGGTTATTGGTTTCGGAAAAGCTGTCTCGGTTCCAGGCATCCAGCGAAGCCGTCGGCTTTGAGATGGGAGAGAATGGAAAACAAAGATCAAGGAGTTGGTAAAAAGT
>NC_051409.1:2461465-2461855 GCF_015228065.2 Penaeus monodon | reverse complement strand
TGTCAACATTGTTCATACCAAAAGCTAAATTTCCGCCAACATTTTTTTTAATCGATTAACTCGCCTGACTAGTGATAAATTATGCTAATATAATTGTGACAAATATCATCGTTAGCAGTCAGATCCTTTTGACCATGAAATTCATGCATTAATGCTCCTTTCATTTCATTTTCATTAGAGCAATTCAGAGGCCGGAAGACATGAATAATACTCAAATGACGCTAAAACAAAGGTTAAATGATTGTTATCAACTCTACGTTTTGAAAAGTTACATTTAATCCTATAAGTTCTTTTCATCAATTTTTGTTTATTTACCTCTTACCAACTCACATTCAAAGGACTTAAAACTCCCCCCCCCCTCCCCTTCTCTTCTGCACTTCTTCCTCCCTC
>NC_051409.1:2461267-2461365 GCF_015228065.2 Penaeus monodon | reverse complement strand
AATATTCACAACAAATTCTGTAAGGTTACAGTACAAGCTATACAATAAAGGTAACGCAACGCATGATGCTTCTAAAGCCAATTTAAAATGCCGGTGTA
>NC_051409.1:2461080-2461214 GCF_015228065.2 Penaeus monodon | reverse complement strand
GAATCAGAGAGGATAGAGAGCGGCCATCCTTCGTCCAATATTATACTCTTGTCTATGAATTATTTCATTTGATTTCACTGTAGATATGGAGGCTGAATGCAGCTTCGGTTCACTACCAAATGGAATCGAGTCGT
>NC_051409.1:2460818-2460976 GCF_015228065.2 Penaeus monodon | reverse complement strand
TGCCTTGAAGAAGCATATTCGCGTGTTTTGTTTTGTTTTTTACAAAAATCAGTAAGCAAGATAACGATCAAAGAAGAAAACGGAGTAAACAATAAACAAACAATAAATCAAGAGTCCGATAATAAGGGAATAAACCGACAAAAAAAAACAATTCAGTC
>NC_051409.1:2460588-2460683 GCF_015228065.2 Penaeus monodon | reverse complement strand
TACTATATTTTGCAGCTAAAATATAACAAGACTTGGATATAGTCAGTCGAGGAAATGCACTATATCCAAATGCACTTTTGCGAATCCATCCCCAG
>NC_051409.1:2460021-2460474 GCF_015228065.2 Penaeus monodon | reverse complement strand
GTAATCTGTCAGAGATTTGTATGGTCTTGGAGCCCTTTTTGAATAATATGTGAATAATATGTGGATGATGGAGGAGTAAACAAAACGTATTTCTATTACCAAATTATATGTTTACATATATTTACAAGTGTAAAATTCATAGACGGACATACCATGGGCGGGCAGGTCGTAAGTGAGCTAGATGTACCGTTTTTTTTCTGAAGAGATCCAGACCGCTGCGCCGACAGCTTGGACCCCGAGGTAAATGGCGTCAAGATAAGAGTCTGGTCTGGTGCTTATGATAGAACTTGATGGCGCCTTGGGGTTTCAAGTTCACTCCTCCCTGGGTTACCTAGAGGAAGCTGAAAACAAAGTCTATTACAGTTGGAACCAGGATCTTTTGGAAAATTTCACAAGCGTTACAATACACATGACAAAATGTAGAACTCCATTCATGACTGCGGATCGTCATAT
>NC_051409.1:2459371-2459457 GCF_015228065.2 Penaeus monodon | reverse complement strand
AAGTTCAACAAATAGAAAAGCTATGAAAAGAAACCATCTAGAATTATAAAGGATATAAGTTTTCATCGCAAATAAAGTGATATTTT
>NC_051409.1:2458591-2458918 GCF_015228065.2 Penaeus monodon | reverse complement strand
CCAACTGAAAGAAATGATTTAGTGATAGTGAGACATGTGAAATTTGGCGAAGAAGCCCGTAGAATTCAACCAACTTAATTCTACCAGAGACTAAGATTTAAAACCGCGACAATTTAATAACTAACGAGTGAACAGTAAATCAACACAACATTGTATGCAACACCTTATTCTCCGTTAGAGATAATAAACACGGAGACAATAAGGAAGAAAAAAAAATGGAGGAAAAAACAGAGGAGGAAGAGAAAAAGCGAAAAGAATTGATAGGATTACTTAAGAAATTCCGATAAACAGGATCGCAAGTCCTCAGTCGAGACTTTAATTAAACAT
>NC_051409.1:2457749-2458556 GCF_015228065.2 Penaeus monodon | reverse complement strand
TCAATTTCCAACGCCTCAGTCTTAATTGCATTCTCTTATTCTCGCCGTCTATCTTACTCTCTTTGCATGTTTCTTGATTCTTTCTCTTTCCCTTAGTACACTCTCTCTCTCTTCTCGTTTTCTTTCATTTCCTTCTTTTTTTTTGGTTCCTATATTCTTTTTCTTCTTTATATGATACTTCTCCCTGTTTTTCTATTATCCCTTTATCTATGTCCCTCTTTTTTTCAAAAACACATGTGTTTCTTATGTACAGCGATATTACCATCTTATTTTTCCTTTGTAACATTCATTCATTTTCCGCTCAATTCCTTTCGTTCAGTAATTCGCTGCTTCCTCTCTCAAGTTTTCTCTTAATCGTTTTCATTTCCCTTTTCCCTTCTTCTGTCCCCCCCCCATTCCCCATTTATCTTCTTTCAGATAATTACATTTTAACTTGGTCTTTCGTCTTTTTCTATTAATTTCCTTCTCTTTCTCTTTCTGTCTCCTTTTTTGTTCTCTTCCTTTCCTTTACTTCTTCCTATCTTCACAATTTCTTGCTTTTCTTAGATCTTTTCCTGTTCCTTTCTTTCTTTCTTCTCTTCCTCTTCTTGTTGCACTCTCGCCGCAATCGTCTTACAGATTGCTGCAACCACTTCTGGAACGTTTTTCTTGCAAAACCTCCAATCCCGCTTGTAAATATGATCGATTTGGCTTACAAACGCTATCGTTATGCTCTTGAGGAATAGTTTTACTTTTTGCAATGATAAGCTAGTTGCGCAAAGGAATTGTGCTGTTGCATTGTTGCCTTGCCATGAGCAGAATAACTCC
>NC_051409.1:2455626-2455842 GCF_015228065.2 Penaeus monodon | reverse complement strand
AATAGAAAAAAGAGACAGAAAAGTGAGTTTTAAAAAGAAAAAAAAAGGGAGAGAAGGAGAAAAGAGAAGAGAGAAGAGATTGTGAAGAAGATAAAGAAGGAGAAGCTAAAGAAAGAGCTTTTCCGACACGTGTGCAAGCTCCCGTCTCTCGTTTCACAATGGGATTAAATATTCAGTTGTCTCCAAAGGAAGCAAGCGAGAGGGAGAAGAGCCCAC
>NC_051409.1:2455299-2455557 GCF_015228065.2 Penaeus monodon | reverse complement strand
TAATATATAATAATGAGTCTTAACACCATAAAACAACGCCACAAACAGCCTTCGACCTCAACACCATTAGCATTTCTTCCGACGAAATAAAAAGAAAAGACACAAAAATCTTAACAAGTCTTTCGTCGAATCTAATTAGCGTGAGGGACGAATGACTCCCTCTGCTCCTCACAGCCTGTTGAATGTAACTATTATTTCCTCTGTTGTTACATACTTTTAAAGTATGTTCAGACTCGTTGAGGAATAAGAGGGTCATTA
>NC_051409.1:2454973-2455248 GCF_015228065.2 Penaeus monodon | reverse complement strand
GTCGTAAAAGTTCAAGTTTTTTGTTTGTAAAATGAGGGCGTTTTTATGGTTGTGTGTTTAAGTTTGTATAATCGTGAATACCTCTGTGTATGTGTATATGCGTTTGTTTATTTGTTTGTTCGTTTGTGCGTGTGGTTATGTGTGTTCGTTGCCTAACTATCTGCGCTTTACTCCCACTTTCACTTATCTTCAGAGCAAGTGACCACAGGTCACATAAATCTCCCTTTACGTCAGATTTAAATCCTTAGCGCCTTCATCCACTTCATTCAGAGGTT
>NC_051409.1:2453522-2453790 GCF_015228065.2 Penaeus monodon | reverse complement strand
ATTATATTTTCGTGTCTTATTCTCTTGGCGTGATCGTTGTTCTCCTATACGCTTTTCATCATCTTCTATCCTTCTTCCCACTTCCTCTTCGATAAACTGCAGTTGCACGTCTTTATTCCCTTATCTCGCAACACATGTATTTCGATTCCTTTTTCGTCTGACAAGAACCATTTTCCTGGAAAAAAAAATAAAAAACTGTTAATACTCAAAGAGAAAATCCAATATGTATTTCGTTTAAAAATGGAATCTGGTGATTGATGTTATGGCG
>NC_051409.1:2453165-2453295 GCF_015228065.2 Penaeus monodon | reverse complement strand
CACAAACAAGAGAACACACAAAATCATAAAAACACAAAACGATGCAAAACAAACAGGCAGCGTCGCATGCTGTCTGACCGCGGGGTCCCCGAGTCCGCCTTTCCCGCAGCTAAAGGCTCGGTCACATTGT
>NC_051409.1:2451824-2452400 GCF_015228065.2 Penaeus monodon | reverse complement strand
CACATATTCATACAATATCGATTTTGCATGAATGCATGAGTAATTATCAAAGTGTTTAGTTTCTAATTTCAAAATGTATGGAACTAGCTTATTTTCTTCATTGACAGTATTATGTCCAACGAGGAATAATGGAATACGAACCATAATAACTACAAGAGCTGGACGGTGAGAAGGAAATTGGTTGACATGAACAGAATTCTACCACAGGAATATCCACAGTATTACCCAAATTTCGGTCTTCGTGTTGGCGGCTTCCTTTCACTCTTCGTTATTTAAAAGACAATGAAACGATGCCTCAAGGAAAAAACAACAGACGTATATCCAGTTAGTGCTGCTTCCCTCAAGAGCGTTATGCTCGCCCTGTTAACATACTGTGGAACAAGAGGCGTCCCGCGGGGTCGTGTGGACAGCCCTTCGATATCACGCGGCGAGAACGTGGAACTGGGCACCGGTTTAGTAGGAGACCGGCTGTTAGAAAGGAGTCGAGTGGCCGCGGCTCAAGAGATTAGTGTGGGTCGGCACCGTGGTGTGGTTTGCTCACGAAGGAGGTCCCGGGAGAGGAAATGGTATCACCCA
>NC_051409.1:2451598-2451758 GCF_015228065.2 Penaeus monodon | reverse complement strand
CCGTACCCACTGGGAACACACACAAAATAATATATGTACTCCTCTCTCCCTCTTTCACCCTCTTCCTATTTTTCGCCTTTCTTTTTCCGTCGCTTTGCCATCCCTTCTCACTCTCCAATCTTTTTTAAATTCACCCCTCCCACGCTAAGAACTACATAAG
>NC_051409.1:2451225-2451532 GCF_015228065.2 Penaeus monodon | reverse complement strand
TATTTCTCTGAGCTCTCTTTCCCTTCTCTCTTTCCCCTTTTTCTTTTTAAGCACCTTCATTTGTCCTTCTCCTTCCCCTTTCTCTTTAAGCCACCTTCCCCTCCCTCTTTCTCTTCCCCCTTTCTTCTCCCCATCCCCTCATATTTTCATCTTCTCGCCCTCCATTTAGATTGTCGTGTAAATAATAAACTACTTCAGAGCAGTATTTGCCTCGAAGAAAAAAAATGATAATAATAAGCATTTTTCTGAGTATTCGAGCTGCGGCAAGTAGCACTGTCTTCATCATTATTTTTATTTCATGATTATC
>NC_051409.1:2450508-2451192 GCF_015228065.2 Penaeus monodon | reverse complement strand
GGCAGCTTAGAGTGCCTTGTATACGAATTGGCCAGTCTTAGCGCAGCTCATCAATAAACCAGGAGCCGCGAGCATCACTTTACCTCTGAAGTTGAAATACCTTCTTCTTGAGCGAGTCTTAAAGTCAGACATTGTGTAAGTAGTTCAAGGTTATCGTTTATGTAAACAAGAGTGTTAAATGTTATACAAGGGGTCGACCATTGCGTTATTTGTTTATATATTTGTGTTTTGGATGTCTATCATGCAATGCTTTTAGCTGTTGCACATGTTAATTTATCTCTTTGCAGATTGGATTTTATATATGTTCTAAAGAAAATTCATATTCGGGAAGGAAATATTAAATTGACCTATTTGGGAGTTTCTTCCACTGTCCTGATTTCGTAACGTTATTTTTTGTATCAAGAATTCATGCCAGTATCCTTAGCTCCAGAATTCCACTTTGTCTTTAGCAAGTCATGGTATTATACACATTTTGATATATTATAACTACATTATAACTTTTAAAGCTGGGCTAATTAGGCTGTTACTCTGAATTTAGGCAAACGAAAACGAAAATTAACACATATTCCAAACGAACGAATGCTCGATTTAAAAGTAAACATTTCACTAATTGAATTGATCTAGCTCTCATGTTCTCATGCTCTTATCTTACAGTTTAGAACGAACGGTACTGTATACTTTTAC
>NC_051409.1:2450376-2450486 GCF_015228065.2 Penaeus monodon | reverse complement strand
GCGTATTTTACCATTGACGCATTTTATAAAACATCTCTGGCAGATCCTGTTTATGATATTTTCAATAAAACGAAGACCGAAAATATATATACGCTTTTGACTAAAATACC
>NC_051409.1:2449646-2450266 GCF_015228065.2 Penaeus monodon | reverse complement strand
AACTCTGTCCTTTTCTAGCTGTGCGTTTGGTAAGGTTGCTGAAGTCCTCCAAGTATTTTGGAGTGACTTATCTGCGTCCATCGATAAAGTGTGGGAGGCAAGTTAATCGTCTTTCCGTGATTGCTTTGATAGATATTAACAGTTTTCATTTCCTTTTTATTTTGCCTTGAATAGTTACAGGCAGACATAGCTGTTCAGATCTGTACAGTGACGAGACACGCATAGATAGACAGCGAGATATAGATGGATGCACATTCAGCACCAGCCTTCGGGGAGGAACATATAAGCTACCATTAGACAGCTATCCAATCTCACGGGATAGCATTGAAGACCGAACTGCCGGCCATTGCCTCTTCTAACTCCCATTCCAATTCCCTCACTAATTGACCTTTACCTACACTCCATAAGCCTCTGTTATCATTGCCCAGTTTAACCACACACTTGGACCACACGCCCTCACGTTAACGTATTAGATCTCTCTCGCACCATAATGCACGTTTCGGATCTTCAGCCAGAATCGTTCGGGAGATGAAGGGGTTATTTGAAACTAGATTTAACATTAAGTTCAATATGGTTTCTTTTCAGTCCTTTTTAAGTAGGTTTTATTGTAAATTAACTTA
>NC_051409.1:2449416-2449539 GCF_015228065.2 Penaeus monodon | reverse complement strand
ATTTTTAATCATGTATTGATAGTTAATGCAGTTGATAAGATCGATACATATAGAACAGTGTTGCGTGAAGAGAGTGATATGATATGTTTGTATACTTTATCTATATCTATATTAAGAACATAG
>NC_051409.1:2448916-2449218 GCF_015228065.2 Penaeus monodon | reverse complement strand
AGGGAAAAAGCGAGGTAGAGAGACAGACGGATACACGTAGTGAGGACAACACATGTGCTGGAATCGTAAGTGAATTTTCCGGGAATTTCTTGTAGCTCTGATAAGAGACAGCTGGTTTCAGAATCAGGTTTCTTTTTGGGCATAATGGTAAAGTGCAGTTAGTTGGAGGGGTAAAAACAAGTGAATCTTTATAGCCTGAAATAGAAAGAACAAAAAATATTTTAAATTACAAAAGTATATTCGCTTAAATAGTTTTCGTGGGAATATTATCAATGGCAAATATTATTATTATATATATTGTC
>NC_051409.1:2448550-2448773 GCF_015228065.2 Penaeus monodon | reverse complement strand
TAGCCTCACAAAAAGACACAGACTGGAAGAGAAAGAGGTGTGGATAAAAGGCTAAAGAATAACGAATTTTTGATAACCTTTCTGCATATCAATTAAGTCTTTTTCCACTTTCCTGACCATTAGTTAAGTCATTCAAACCTAGGGCTAAATAAAAAAGGAAAAATAATACGTAAATAAAAACAACAATAAAAAGACTGAGTGGAGAATATAATACGATATCAGA
>NC_051409.1:2448048-2448253 GCF_015228065.2 Penaeus monodon | reverse complement strand
CATCAGCTTGTATCCTGACCCAGTTAAGCCCCCTCGCAAAATTGGATCTGCAGGCTGTGTGGATGCTGTGTGACTCGCGCCGCCAGAGATGCAATTAAAGCCGTTGGAAGCAGTTCCTCCGAGTCAGTCTCTGGGAAAACCTTAAAGGCACAAGGCATACCAACGAGCTTCCAAAAGTATACAGGGTCTGACAGAAACCTTTGGA
>NC_051409.1:2447809-2447962 GCF_015228065.2 Penaeus monodon | reverse complement strand
TGGGGACCGTTGGATTTACTTGAATTACTGTAATACGCATAAACTTTTATAGGCTTGCTAGCTTCATTTTTCTTTTTTTGTGTGGGGGGAGTTGAAGTACGCACATGTGAACACGTATACACTCATACATATGCAAACACGTACCCAAACATG
>NC_051409.1:2447473-2447637 GCF_015228065.2 Penaeus monodon | reverse complement strand
CTCAAGGAACACAAATGTATCTGCGTGAATTTCTTTCTCGTGGTCACTTCGCTGACGCGTCTTCTTTCTTTCCCTTCTTGTCACAACAAAGCTTCGGGAAGGAGAATGGAACTCGCTTTTTCTTTTTTTTTATGAAAACGCTCGCTTGGCACTCACAGACAAAG
>NC_051409.1:2447123-2447206 GCF_015228065.2 Penaeus monodon | reverse complement strand
CTGCAGATTTAAACATAAAAATTAACAAATTAGCAATTACATGAATGTAAATGGGGTGATATATGCATGGGTGTAGTGCATAT
>NC_051409.1:2444896-2445234 GCF_015228065.2 Penaeus monodon | reverse complement strand
CCCCTGACACACGAGATGACGACTACGTGCAGAAGGTTCCGAGCGGCGGGCCAGGTAGAAGCATCAGTAACAAGATGAGTACAGATCAATATAATTAAATTTGGTTTGTTAACGGCACCCGGGAAACCTCAAGATCAAGTTTTTAATTAAAAGCGTGCTGTGAAGAAACTTTTTTTATCCATTTTCCTCTTAGGATTTTTTCCTTTGACTGATAGTCTTGTACATCTCATCTATTTTCCTTATATTTTGACTTTTACAAGTTTTTGCTATTAGTAATTTAATGACGTTATAGTAATTACATTGTCAGCAATGATAGCAGTATCGATATGATTAGAATT
>NC_051409.1:2444535-2444637 GCF_015228065.2 Penaeus monodon | reverse complement strand
CGTCGTGAACCATTTCGGGTTCTCGGTTCGAATCTACACAACGAGAGAATTTTGGAAACCGGCACCTTCATCGTAATGCAGCTGCACAAACACAAAAATTCT
>NC_051409.1:2443726-2444134 GCF_015228065.2 Penaeus monodon | reverse complement strand
CACTTGACTTTAGATATGGTAATTAAACTTCAGGAAACAGGAGAAGGCAAGTATGTAAAATTTTCAAGCAATTTTTTCCACCAGGGAAATGTCTTTTAATTAATTCAAACACAAAATAATGTTTTAAACCCACAATGCATATTTCCAAATTGTAAAAAAAAGAAATAATGCGAAATGAATAAGCACTTATTTACAGAGCAAACACAGTTCCACGTGTGTATATACATCCCCGTGTTTGTGTGAGAGAGCGTCCCTGTCGTCTATCTCTATATGATTTCGAAATTTCCCGGAAACCCTTTCTTTACGCTACTGAACACCTACGATTTCCTCGCCTGTACTCTTTTCTGTAACATCTAGATGTTTATTAATCCGTCACTCTTTTCTCTACACCCATTCTTCTTCCCCTTT
>NC_051409.1:2443314-2443434 GCF_015228065.2 Penaeus monodon | reverse complement strand
GGATATTTGCATGTCTCGCCGTCGCCTGAGGGAGAGGGTAGCAAAGTGCAGAAGAAGAATTTGTTCATCGCTTTTTTCCATGTTTACTGAAGCTCTCCTTTGATATAATGAAAGGGAGTT
>NC_051409.1:2441251-2441494 GCF_015228065.2 Penaeus monodon | reverse complement strand
AAACTATTCGAAATCTTCACATTTCTTTTCACTATTACTAACCCTTCCGTATACCGCACACCGTTCCCAGTGTCCCACCCCCTGTCTTGTTATACGCGCAGTAGCCCCTCTGAAGGCTATTCGGTCGGAAAATGTTCCTGGCAAGTGTAAGGAAGAGGGAGACCCATAAGCAGTTCAATTTCACATTTCCCTTCGATTTCAAAGGTGTTGTTAAATTGAACTTTTTGAGGGTACAGCACGTAC
>NC_051409.1:2440703-2440778 GCF_015228065.2 Penaeus monodon | reverse complement strand
TAATGTTTTTGTGTCGTTTTTATATCCTTATATGTTAAGTAGTCACCCTCGGAAAACGAGTACATCCATAGTCTA
>NC_051409.1:2439458-2440419 GCF_015228065.2 Penaeus monodon | reverse complement strand
AGTCTCCCAAAGAAAAAAATTTTCCAATCCTTTTCCCCCCCAAAAATGCCCAAAAGTCAAAACCTCCCCAACCTTAACCTGGTTTGGTTAAATTGAAGCCCAAAACCTTCCCCCTCTAGTCCCATAACTTCCCGGCCTTTCCAAGCTCCGGGGGATCACTACTGGCAAATAACTTGTTGAAAAAGGATCCCCCAGGAAAAGTCCAGGCAGGCCAGTTACCCCCAAAGTTTAAAAAGTTGGGGGCCGGCCCCCTTTACCAAAACGGGTGGGTGCCCCTCCCCAACAAATGACCCCCCCGGAAAAAGGGCTAGACAGCAAAAAAAAACCCCTTTAGGCCATAGCCCAGGACTTCCCGGTCATGGTAAAAGCCTTTTTCCATCCAAGTTTTGTAAAACAGTCCCAAAACGAAGTGCAAAACAGGCTCATTACCGGGTTAAAACAATTCTCGGGCTCCCCAAACCCGGGGTTCCCCCACCCAACGAAGGGGGCCTTCCCCCACCCCCTTAAAATTCGTGGAAGTAGGTCCCTCCTTTGTGGTCCCCCCCTTTTAGTGGGGGGTACCAGCCCCAAGGAGGAGGTCGGGTTTCCCACCCTTAAAAATTCTCCAAATCCCCAAAATAAGCAGCCTTCCCCTCTCCAAAACCGCCCCCCCCTTCTTTTGGGGGGGCCCCCCTGAGGTGGATTCACCCTAGGGCGGAAAACCCAGCCAAAGGGGTTTTTGGGCGGGGGATTACCCTTCAGGTCAAAAAACTCGGCCCATTCTAAAAGGCCCACCAAGGACACCCCTTTACCCTTGAGGGGATGGCCACCGTTTTGGCTGAAGACCCCCCTTTTTTTAAAATGCTTCCTCTCCAAAACATGCCTCCCTTTCGGGCCATTTCGGCCCAAAGCACTTTTTCACCCCCCGCGGGAGAGATTTCCTTTTTGGTTGTGGAATTTTCGGGGGGGGGAAAGGAAAAGG
>NC_051409.1:2438355-2438928 GCF_015228065.2 Penaeus monodon | reverse complement strand
TTGGGGGTTTTGTTGTTGTGTTGGTTTTTAAATTTTAAAAATTTTCTGTCTCATTTTAAAGTCAATTCTTGAACGATGGAAACAGAGTAAAGGTTTCTGATAAAACACGGCACATCAGATAGATCGGGCTTTGTGCAGGCCCAAGGTCAAGTGTTTTTAAAGTTAAAGTAAAAAAAGAAAAAAAAATCACGTTATGGAAAGAAAAAAAAGAAAAAATAAAGGAAAGAAAATAAAGACGAAAAAAACAAAGAAAGTTTTTCCGGGGCATGGCACACCAGTGGGGCCCAACCCTTATTCGCGTCGTCGCCGAAAATTCCAACCATTTCAATAAAAAGTTAACTGTTTTTAATATGTATCTCTCTCCCGCGCTGCAAAAACGCTTCCTGCTCCGTTTTCTGTCCCCCCCTTTTGCCTCCTGCCTTGCTTCCCCATTCAACCCCTTTTTTTTGGGTCCTTCTTGTCTCGTCGCCAGCCGGGAAACGGGCCGGAAATTGAAAAAGAATTTGTTTATCTTTTTTTTTAACTTCGTTTTATATTTGGGTGTTTTTGTTTATCACTTATATCCACTTCCCT
>NC_051409.1:2438151-2438298 GCF_015228065.2 Penaeus monodon | reverse complement strand
AAAATTATTATTTTATATCTTTTTTTTTATATCATCAAACATCATACCATTTCATTATTTGGCTATAAAATTTCATTATATTATCATTATTGTCTCATTTTGTTATTTTATCCTTATTCTTTTATATTATAATAATAATAATAATTA
>NC_051409.1:2437935-2438011 GCF_015228065.2 Penaeus monodon | reverse complement strand
CTCACATCATTACATCATCATTTTCATTATTATCTATTTATTGCTGTTGTTTGGGGTTATTTTATGCTATTGTAAT
>NC_051409.1:2433441-2433610 GCF_015228065.2 Penaeus monodon | reverse complement strand
TCTGCAGTATCCCTTACCCATGCGCCGTCTTATTACGGATGCGGCAAACCCTTCATAAGGTCATTGGCCCGGAAGCTAAGTCGGGTAGTGCGTGGAGGGTCCAGGGCCGCAAGGATTTCAATTTCCCTTTTCCTTTAGGGAGAATTATGAATATTCAACACTACATACC
>NC_051409.1:2432849-2433134 GCF_015228065.2 Penaeus monodon | reverse complement strand
CCTGTCACCCATTTTCTATATATCTTTCTCTTTTTATCCTTCCTTCTTTTACAGTATTAACATACTTACATTTCGTTTGCCAAGTCCAGAATTACTAAGCCTTATATGTGCAGCTTAATATCCCCTGCTAAAGGCCGTCATGTTATGAAGGTCCAAAACCCTTTGTAGGGTATTGGCACTGAAACCATGCCATACGAGTGCATAGAGGCTCGAGACCAATAAGCAATTCAATTTGCCCTTCCCCTCACAGCCACAGAATTAAGCATTGTTAATATTTTAAAAACA
>NC_051409.1:2431222-2431319 GCF_015228065.2 Penaeus monodon | reverse complement strand
GTTTGTTGGTTTCGCATAATTATTCAATATGTCCCTTGTCATTTATGATTCTACATCCTGCTAATGTTTTCTCCCCAAGAACTGTATATCAGATGCA
>NC_051409.1:2430878-2431110 GCF_015228065.2 Penaeus monodon | reverse complement strand
AAGTAATAACGGGGTTAATCAATATGGAAAAAGTTAACAAGCTAGGATAATAGAAGTGGAGAAATGATCAAAGAAGCACAAAAATAAAACGGGTGAATGATTTTAAGCTTTTGATCCAAGTTTTTTTTTTTCTCTCTCTCTCTCTTTGGCTAAGCAAGAATGAAAACTTTATTTTTATTTAAATCACACTGAGCGTTTTAATTTCACTATTCAAAAGTATATATCTTGCTTA
>NC_051409.1:2429564-2430616 GCF_015228065.2 Penaeus monodon | reverse complement strand
CCACCTGATATTTTTGTCTTTTCTTTTAGTTTTCTATTTTGAAGTATGAATTTTTGAACATGAGTGACATTGTTATGTAGTAATGACGAGTCACTCTGACGGAAACGTGGATCACATATCAATGAACCTCAACAGTGGTGGAAGCAACAGGTCGGTGCTTCAGTCTGGCAAAGTAAATACAGAAATAGATGATACACCCACACGTAGCTTACAAAACGGAAAACAATAACGAAATATAAAAGATTTAGTTGACAACTTGCGCAAATTTATATACCACAGTAGAACAGAGAAACACAGAGAGAGGTGGGATTGCTAAAAAAAAAATCTTTCAAGCTCAGACTCCGCAAAATAAAAAAATAAAAAAGTCGAAAATAAGGGACACATTTCGCTTCCAAAAGGCTATGCATGTGTCGTTTCAGAAGATGAACAAGCCTCTGCATGCACTAGGTCGCGCCATCTCTCTCCCTCTGGGCTTTGGAAGTCGACTGACACCCACATTTTAACGTGGGAGGTAAGAGAGAAGTCAGCAGCGGAGAGAGAAAGATTAATAGGCGAAGATGGAAAGTGGAAAATGGAAGGGAAGGAAGGGGAAGGGAAGGAAGGGAGGAAAGAGGAAAGAGGAAAAAAGGAGAGAAAAGGAGGTGAGGAAATAGGATGGAGAGAAAGGTTGATAGGTGAAGACGGAAAGGGAAAAATGGAGAGGAAGGAAGAGAGGAAAGACGAGAAAAAGAAAGGAAAGGAAAAAAGGAAAAAGAATAACATAGATTAAGCGAAAAGGGAAAGGGTGAGAGAATAGAAGAGAGGATAGAAAATTAATAAGCGAAGAAGGAAAGAGGAGAACAGGAAGGGAAGGAAAGGGAGAAAAGAGAGAGGAAAGGAGAAGAAATAGGAAAGCAAGAGAGAGATAGGCAAAAGAGGAATCGAAAGAGGGAGGAAGGAAGGAAAGAGAGAAAACAGAATAGAGGCAGAAAGACAGAACGGCGAAAGAGGGAGCAGAACAGCGAAAGAAGAACAGGAGCAAAGGAGAACACGTGACAACGAGATAGGCGAAA
>NC_051409.1:2429065-2429494 GCF_015228065.2 Penaeus monodon | reverse complement strand
CTGCTTTCATGTCGCAAATCCCTCCAACTGGCAAAGGCAGCTTCTCGATCAGCCTTCCCTTCACTTGCACCCTATCAGCTCTCCTTCTCCACCTCCCCCTTTCCCCTCCTCCTCCAGCTCCCTCCTCGCAGCCTTCCCCAAACCCCTCCTTCTTCTCCACTGCCTTTCCCTCTCTCCATCTCTCCCCCACTCTCTGTCTTTCTCTACCCCTCCCTCCCCCACTCACACGCTCTCCCTCCCTCTAACCCCCCACCCCCAGTCCGGGTTCCCTCCCTCCCTCCTCGCTGCCTCAGTGAACCCGAGAAGCTTCGAGAAAATGAAGCCGGTGCGTTATGGTGAAGCTCTCGGCGTTTCCCTTCGCCCTTTCCTTCTCTTGCTCTTCTGTCTTGCTTTGATTTCGATTCCAAGAGACTAACGATTATGATGATA
>NC_051409.1:2427748-2427818 GCF_015228065.2 Penaeus monodon | reverse complement strand
AGGAAATTTTTCGATCTAGGAGAATGAAACACCAGGAGCGATATGTGCGGTGCTCTCAAATGCAGGCTTG
>NC_051409.1:2426063-2426252 GCF_015228065.2 Penaeus monodon | reverse complement strand
AGAATTCTGAAAATGAAAATCAAAATTTTTTCCGCAAGTTTTCCAAAGTTGCGTCTTCATAGGATATATCGGCCACATGGAAATAATTTGGTTGAACTGCAATCACGCAAAAATCTTGAATATACAAGGAATGCGTAAATATCGGCGAAAGAAGGAAAAGAAGGCGGCATCCTGAGTAATGTCTGTTTG
>NC_051409.1:2425457-2425742 GCF_015228065.2 Penaeus monodon | reverse complement strand
GAGGACCAGGAGTCGAATTTTCATGAAACACAGACCTGCAAACTTTAAAAAAAGACTTTGGAATCATCAGCAGGGAAAGAATCTCAACGGAAATTAAAAAGACGACTTTGCATCGTTACGGATATTGGCGTTGGCAGTCGCGAAATTAACCATGTCTATTCTTTACTTTGTTCCTGATGGTAAATTCTATCAATTAACAACCAAATACAATGGGTACGCATGTACATGCAATATATGCATCAAGAAATATGTATGATGAGCCGACATATACATAAAGCATTTGTT
>NC_051409.1:2425240-2425427 GCF_015228065.2 Penaeus monodon | reverse complement strand
CATGTTTTGTGTGATATTAAAAAAGAATGCGGACTTTTCTAATTACTCTAAATCCAGGAACTTCTAGGAAAATGTAAATTCGTATATATGATAGATTTTCATACGATGCGTTGGAATTAATATTTTCAGTAGATGTTTTCCTCTAATATGCCACGATGTAAGCTGCTTTTCATATACATCAACTCGG
>NC_051409.1:2424953-2425212 GCF_015228065.2 Penaeus monodon | reverse complement strand
TCAAAATAGATTTCTTGTTTAGTAGCAATTTTATATGAGTATTTATTTTTAACAAGGCAATTTCTTTCTTTGTGTATGATATATATATTTTTTGACTCATAAGCCTTCTGTCATTATTACTGGATGTTATCCTGAATATTCATGAAGCATTTTTTGTTTTAACCTAAATGTCTTATTAATGAAATGTAACTTTCTTTATCACCCTTTTCGAGAGATGCCATGCATGTTTTTATTTTATCTCTGTGTGCATAAGTGTATA
>NC_051409.1:2423677-2424407 GCF_015228065.2 Penaeus monodon | reverse complement strand
CCTTCTCTCTCTCCGACCTGTTGCACCCGTTTCCATCCCTGCTTTCGGGTCATCGACCTCTGCCTCATATATCCCAAGGGACGAGGAGTCATTTTCACATGGCAGTCTCTCCTGTATTACGTTGATTACTATATCGGCAAATGCACTACTAACGGAAGAGGCATTAGGAAAACAGACGGGCAAACTTCATAAGTAAATAAAATAATACACTCAGATTAGGGTTCAACACATGATAATAACATGGAAGATAATATCATATTATATATATGGAGGAGAATATTGTATATAAGATGAATTTATAAATAACCTATGCAACTTTATAAGATTTGTTACAGAAATGTTTGTTCTGTTTTATTCTAGTACCGTTTTTAGACTTACTTCTCCACATTTACCGTATTACTGGACATTTTCCAAGAATTCATATATTGCGTCATTATAGATGTTTTTGCATAATCTGTAATCGTGCGTTTCTTTGTTTCTTTTTTGTTTCCTTAATGATTAGTCTGTTATTTTTATATCTTCTTAAGAGTAAGTTGTCTTGATATGGAGATAAGAATAAGAGTTTACTTGAATTTTCTTAATGGTTAGCATCATCCGCCTCGGAAGATGCGTTGTGAGGGCATCCCTTGGGTGATTTAATATAGAGAAGTGATAGTTCAGATCTCATGCATGTACGCAATCATCAGTCAGTTGATAAGGGAACAGAAGTGTGTACAAGGAGAGACGAATA
>NC_051409.1:2423252-2423474 GCF_015228065.2 Penaeus monodon | reverse complement strand
TTTAAAATATTAATTATAAAAAATTTTGACGAATAATAAAATTAAGGGATTTATATAATTATATTAAAAATTTTAATATTATTTTTATAATAAAATATAAAAAAAACAAATTTTATAAAAAACCCCCCCCCCCCCAAAAAAAAAAAGATCAAAAGTTATTACAATGAAAAATTATTCTTGATTTAAGTAAAATTTTTGGTGAAAAATATTCAATTTCAACTA
>NC_051409.1:2422824-2423228 GCF_015228065.2 Penaeus monodon | reverse complement strand
CCCCCAAGCTTAAAAAAAATTTGTTGGTTGAATTTTGTTTTTGAGACCCTGCTGGTAGGGGAAAACCCTTTTCGCCCAATCCAAAAAACCGAAAATGGGGAAAAAAAACCCACTTTTTAAGACATGGGGTTTTGGTATACACGAGTTTTGGGTTTTCGCTTTTTTAAAAAATATTTTTTAAATTATCGAGGAAAAAACCTTTTCATCGTGTAGTGCAGTATGATATGGTTCTATGTGGTAAATGAGCTCGATTAAAAAGCAAACTAAGACAAATATAAACACAAAGTAAAATAGATTAAAAAAAAAACAAGATAATGCATATCACCATCATCTATCAGAGTCGTTTGTTTAGGGGCTTTTTAAATCGGAGTGGGTTTGTGATATTTTTACTGTTAATCTTTTTC
>NC_051409.1:2422711-2422783 GCF_015228065.2 Penaeus monodon | reverse complement strand
TGTATGGCTTTTGTTTGTGTAATAACCATGTATTTTGTAATAAGCGAAGGCACCTTGAATATTAATAATCAC
>NC_051409.1:2422602-2422682 GCF_015228065.2 Penaeus monodon | reverse complement strand
CGTATTATCCTGAAGCTGCTTAAAAACATTTGCGAAATACTTTTAAAATCATGAGAAAATTCACTAAAACAAAATGAGTG
>NC_051409.1:2418772-2419074 GCF_015228065.2 Penaeus monodon | reverse complement strand
CACTACTATACTTCTTTTTCCATTTAAATCAGGGGCTTTTTTTGATAAAATAACTATTTTTTTTAGCTCTTGAAACCACAAGTAAATCGCTTTTTTAAGTCAGATGCCATTCTTCTTTACTTTTTTACAGTTTTTTTTCAGGTGAAATGTTTAAAGGGTTTTTTTACTTTTCAGTCTGAAAAAATGCCTTTACACTGCCCATATTCTATATGTCCACCATTCTCATACATTTTTAAAAATTGTGGGTGTGTGTGTGTGTGCGGGGTTTGTGTGTGTTTTTGCGCTGTTTCCGTGTGGTGTGC
>NC_051409.1:2418166-2418663 GCF_015228065.2 Penaeus monodon | reverse complement strand
TTTGTTGTGTGTGGGGGGGGTTTTTTTGTGTTTTTGGTGTGTTCATCCATAAAAAATTTTTCCCCCTTCAACACGAATACGGGTTCCCTTTGGGATGGGTGTACAGCCCTCTTTAAGTGTTTCTTTGAGGCTCCGCCCCCGTTAAAGTTCCTTCCTTTATCGCCTGTGACTCACATATCGAACGACTCATTTCCCCGGTGTCCGCCTGAGTTTTGTGAGTACGGGAAATTTGAATGTAGTAGAATGTAGAAGGTAGAATTTCTCTAAAAATTGTGCTCGTTAAAAATATTATTAGTGAAAGGGGGAAAAAAAAATGAACAGGAAATTTTACATAAAAGAAAATATATTTTATTATTTTTAAAAGAAGATGCATATATATCACACACGCGGAGTGATAAGACGTAATTTACGGACTACCATTTTTATAAATCTGCACATATGAAGTCCATTTTTTATTTTGAAAGTAAAATTTTCGGGTTTTTTGTGTTAGAAAATGA
>NC_051409.1:2417359-2418063 GCF_015228065.2 Penaeus monodon | reverse complement strand
CTTTAAATTTATTTTCTTTGCTCTTTGGTATTTTAGGGCAAACGGTTGGAGGGTCAGTAATTTTTTCTGACATAAAGAACGGGGGGTTTGTTTTATTTTAGGTGAAAATCATTGCCCCACCCCAAAACCGAACCGGCTGTTGCGGGTTTTTATATTTTTCCTATCTTGTTTGCATTATTTTTCCCTTCATATTGCAGCACTTTTGAAAAAAAAAGGGGGTAGCGAGGAAAATTAAATATTTACTTTAAAAAAAAGCCCTTGTTTTTGGGATTGGGAAATCGAAAAAAATAGGCCTTCACATTTATGTAGTTTTTTTTCCTAAATAGAATCCTGACCTAAGGTATGTTTTTTTATCAAACTTGCGATGTCTTTTAAAACGGGCCTTTCGGTACCTCTATATTTTTTTGTCGAAGGAGTTCCGGGGTGCAGTCTACGCTTCAGGATATGAAGAATCCATAAAAAACTGGAACGGACGACGCTCCGACACTTACTGGTACTGTTCCCGGAGAGGAACCTCCCGGTCCGTCTCGGAGGCACCAAACCAGTCCTCGGCGGAGCAAGTAATCAAGCAGAAAAAGGGCTTGTAATGTCTGTGATATAGGCTTGGGGGGGATAATAGACCCATCAAATTAAAAGTCTATAACGGAATATTATGAAATTTACATTTTATTTTAACCCCCACCACTAACACACAACAACACACC
>NC_051409.1:2416469-2416567 GCF_015228065.2 Penaeus monodon | reverse complement strand
TATAATTATCGCCGCTAGGCGTCGGACATTGTGAGTAACACGGCCGTAAAGAGTTTCAGCTCCCAGCAGAATATACAAATAGTTATATAAAATATATA
>NC_051409.1:2414375-2415374 GCF_015228065.2 Penaeus monodon | reverse complement strand
GTCCCATTTTGAATAAAGAGCGTCCTTTTTATTATGAAGTCTTTACCCACTTCGCCCCAAATTTTTTTACGAAACACGCATTCAAATGCGACGGGGTTTCCCAGGAATTCTTGGAATCCCCCGGGGCGGAGGAGAAAAGGCTAGGGGAAAATTCGGATGTTAAAGGTGTTGGGGTTTTTATTAAAAAACCAAAAGAAAAAAATTTTTACCCTTAAAATGCAAATGCATGCCGGGGGGTGTTTTTTAATCAGATAACCATTTCAATGTTTTTTTCTTTCTGGGGAAGATATCTAATACAGAATTTCATTTTGTGGAAGTTTAAAAGTGTGTTTGTGTCCTTAGTACACGAAATATCAGATAATAAATTTAACATTACTTTTTTTAAAATATCTATATCTTAAATATAACAGATTGGGTTTTAAGAAAAATTTTCAAATCCATATACCTCTGTTAAAGATAAACAGATTTTGGTATACAAATGAGCCTCGCTTTCGATTAACCCTTTAACATAGCCCTTTTGGGTTTGGCAATAAAGGGGAAATATCCGAAGCCCCCATTGGCAGCGACCCGTAAGTTTCAAGGTATGTATTTTATAAGAGCAAAGACGTAGGCGACAAAGGAGACCTTTTAGTTGCATAAAAAAAGTTGTCAGTTGCTTAAAATTAATAAATAGAGTTCTTGTCAGTGGCAATTTATTTAATTTACATCATTTCCATTTTATTGCACTTTAACGCGTCCTGATCACCTTTCGGCACGTTCAACACAAAAAAGTCTTTTTTTCGAAATAGATTTAATAACAGGAACATTAAATTTTTTGAATAAAAATTTCGAAAAAAAACCCTAAAGGGGGTGTCGCCCAACCGGATTGCTGCGAGGAATAATACGGATTAATTAATGTTTGCGAAAGAAGACTATTGGACGCGGAACATCCTTGGCGGCAGGGAAAAAACCAAGGCCGGGGACTTTGCAATATACGGAGATTTAAAAGCAAAACCCCAT
>NC_051409.1:2413760-2413846 GCF_015228065.2 Penaeus monodon | reverse complement strand
ATTACACCATATATGTTTTTTTTCTTTTACGTATCTATCAATTTGCAAAGTACTAAGCGGGGTTGTTTTAAAACACACCCCAACAG
>NC_051409.1:2413201-2413274 GCF_015228065.2 Penaeus monodon | reverse complement strand
TTTATATTTTTTTTTATACTTTTACGTATAAATATCAATTTGGGAATGTACTGCAAGCGGGATTGTTAACACA
>NC_051409.1:2411947-2412130 GCF_015228065.2 Penaeus monodon | reverse complement strand
ATATCTTAATATAATTATTTATATAAGTTCTGATCATTTCCCCGGTATGTTTATCTAAATAAAAATATTTACCAAATTTCCTTTTTCATTTAAACATATACAATAAATCATTCCATAAATAAAAATGAGCATCTACTTACTGATAAATACAATTTCTTTCGCAATTCTGAAGGCGATTTATCA
>NC_051409.1:2410375-2410441 GCF_015228065.2 Penaeus monodon | reverse complement strand
TTTATAAGAGCGATGGGTGAGATTTAAACAGTAATGGCCTCACCTTTCCAGCAGATTTATTGGCCG
>NC_051409.1:2407975-2408294 GCF_015228065.2 Penaeus monodon | reverse complement strand
AAAAAACGCTCTCTCTTTTTATCAGCCCTCTTATCCCATTTTCCCTTTCCCCTATTTTGCTGGTGTTTTCCCCCTTTGTATTCCTTTCTCCCTTCTTTTCCTTCAGATATTGTTGTCTACCCCCGCCAAGGGGAAGGGACGGGCAGGACGAACAGGAAATTTATGATCTTTTTTTTTCCAGTTTTAAGAAGGTATATGAACAGGTCTTATTTTCTTTCTTCTTTTCATTTTACCTTCGATTCAACTTCTCTCTTAATTTTTTCTCACTCTATCACCATTATCTTCCACTTTTTTCTCTTCTTCTTCTCTCCCACTTTTT
>NC_051409.1:2407417-2407627 GCF_015228065.2 Penaeus monodon | reverse complement strand
GATATCGGGGCCTATCGATTGTCCAAGACAGCAAAAAAAAATCACTAAATTGTCCCTTTTCCTTTCGCTTTTTCTTCTTTCATTCTTTTACTGTCAGAAGCCAGTTTTCTAAGCCACTCTCGGTTTTCCTTTTGTATATGTTAAGCCAGGGCAATGCCAGTCTAGCAGGTCTTTTCCGGTTCCATATGCATTCTCTAAAGTTTTATGTGG
>NC_051409.1:2407270-2407384 GCF_015228065.2 Penaeus monodon | reverse complement strand
GGGGACTTACGTAGCACCATACTATGCCCACAAATGTACACGTACAGTGAAGAAAGATTGTATTTTCAATTTATTTTTTTAACCCTGTATATTGCTTAGAGTCTTACACTTATC
>NC_051409.1:2407038-2407220 GCF_015228065.2 Penaeus monodon | reverse complement strand
GATCCTAAAGCTTCTCGAAATCCTCTTGCTAGATTGCAAGAACTCAAAAGTCGGAGAAAAAGACTAAACAGACTCTTGCAGTTTCCATTCGTCCTATGATCAAATATGTAGATTTTGTTATTCAAAGATGTAAGTCAAAAGTCTGAGTGCCAAATGAACGAGAAAAATCTATCTCGACCCGT
>NC_051409.1:2406716-2406989 GCF_015228065.2 Penaeus monodon | reverse complement strand
TCTAAATTAACGAAGTAAATATCAATCAGCCTTTTAGTTTTCGTATTACAGAAAGAAGGGAGGAGAATGTTTGTAAAATCATTTTTTTTCCCATTTATCTAATCATTTTAGAAACCATGATTAGTAAATTAATACAAACGCCAGTCTCACATGTCTTTATTGTAATGTTCAAGATTCTCAATAAAATCTGCATAAGAGTACCAAATATATTCGTATTTAAAGCACCAAAAGCGATTTCCCGAATACAATATAGTAAAGGTAAGTAAACGTAAA
>NC_051409.1:2405739-2406586 GCF_015228065.2 Penaeus monodon | reverse complement strand
AAATTAATTTTTTGTTGTGCCATGTAGATCAAGGTAACATGTAAAAAAAATTTGTTTGTTGTCTGTTTTCGTCCTTTAAAGAGCACAATTTGATTAGTCATATTCCTTATGAAATATAAGTTGCTAGAATTTACACAAGAAATTTGATGTACAAGAAGTCTTAATTCTGACATTAATGTATGCATTCTCAATGTATAAGTGCTACGTTTATGTTTATAATATTCCGCATTTAAGGAGTATTTCTTATACTCATTTCTATATTTGAATTGTATTAGATGGTGGGAGAAAAATGTATAATATGACCTACATAAGAACAAAGAAACAAATAAAACACACTGGTAGACACAGACAAAACACTGCCTTTAAGATTTATACTTCCACAAATTGAAAAGCACACAGATTCACACACGTGTACTAATGATTTGATATGCAATAACGTGAATATCCACAATAAACTGAATATTCTATATCTTTGGAAATTCACAATTAGGTTTTGGCGTTCTTAATTGCTAAAATCTGTATTCGTTCACTTGTTTTCTGAACATTCACTTTTTGAACTAGGACTGCATGTTTTTAATTCCGCCCGACTCCCTTTTCGTTGTAACGGTCCCCTTCTCATTACACTGTTTACAATTATGCGTATGGTTATCATTGTTTAAAGATAATAATTTTCCTTGGTGGGTCGTAAAAAAGTGAAATTCCGAATGTTAAAATCACATCTGCCGTTATCTAAAGGACCCTAAGCCTTTCAAGATATAAAAGCGGGGTACTTTAAAATGCATTTTATTTTATATCATATAAGCGAGAACTTTTAGAGGAAACTCATAAAGTAAAGTACCACGAAAGA
>NC_051409.1:2405364-2405552 GCF_015228065.2 Penaeus monodon | reverse complement strand
ATGATTGCAAAGTGAGTGGGTACTTACAATTTTTTTTTCTTAAATCTTTTAGGCCAATCTAAAACAAACGTTTTTAAAATAATTAAAAGCAGGCCTATAGTCATCATTTAAAGCTTTCCGATCTAATTTTATTAGCTTGGCATCTCTGTCGTTTACTAATAAATAGGAAGAATAAATCTTGGTATTAA
>NC_051409.1:2404618-2405178 GCF_015228065.2 Penaeus monodon | reverse complement strand
AAGTGAGCGAACGAGTGAGATAGAAAGGCTTAACTGTGATATACCTTTTTCATATTTAGAGCCAAGAATGGGTAGGAAAAAAGGACTAGTTTAACCACGGTGAAGCCACATAAGGGGAAACAGCAACGGCATATTTGGCACGTGGATCAGTTACTGAAGTAAGAATGTTATTTCCTCGTGACTTTATTAAATCTGCTCGACTTTATTGATCCGCTTTTACTGCATTCGATATGTGTTCACATACGTACTGTGAGTGAGTGACAGGTCATATTTCGAAGTTATTTTATACTCCAATAATATTCAACGCTCAGCGAAAACAGAAGACATCGGCTACAAAATACACTTTTATGTATTACTGTTCATCTATATTAGTTATTCTGTATAATTATCGTGGACAATGTATTAAAAGGTAAATTGACAAGTTTTCCATAAAGAAATTAAAAACTTATACCGAAGCCCATTTTAAGCCCGCATCTCTACCCTGTCCTTAACCCTTCTTAACATCTACATATCCTGCAGTTCGACCTGTTATTCCATACTATGCGCTGAATAGGGTGGAA
>NC_051409.1:2400948-2401102 GCF_015228065.2 Penaeus monodon | reverse complement strand
AGGTTGAAAGTCAATTCTTAGACACAGATGGAACACAGAGTGAAGGTCGTTCTGATCAAACACGTGCACATCAGATAAGATCGGGCTTTGTAGCAGGTCAAGGTCAAGTGTTTAGTAAAGTTAAAGTAAAATAGAAAAAATAATCACGTATATG
>NC_051409.1:2400727-2400883 GCF_015228065.2 Penaeus monodon | reverse complement strand
TGTGTTTTCCGGTGCATGGCACACCAGTAGGCCACTAGACCATTATTCGCGTCGTCGCCGAAAATTCCAACCTATTACAAATAAACAGTTAACTGTTTTCAAATATGTATCTCTCTCCTGCGCTGCAAACACGTCTTCCCTGTCTCCGTTTGTCTG
>NC_051409.1:2400565-2400665 GCF_015228065.2 Penaeus monodon | reverse complement strand
GTCTCGTCGCCAGCCAGGGAAACGGGACCCGGAAGTTAGAACACGAATTTGTTTCATCTTTTGTTTAAGCAGTTCGTTTTATATTTAGCTGTTGATTGAT
>NC_051409.1:2395523-2395703 GCF_015228065.2 Penaeus monodon | reverse complement strand
TCTGCAGTATCCCTTACCCATGGCGCGTTCTTATTACGGATCGGCAAACCTTCATTAAGGTCATTGGCCCGGAAGCTAAGTCGGGTAGTGCGTGGAGGGTCCAGGGCCGCAAGGATTTAATTTCCTTTTCCTTTAGGGAGAATTATGAATATTCAACACTACATACCATATAAAATGTTT
>NC_051409.1:2394902-2395156 GCF_015228065.2 Penaeus monodon | reverse complement strand
TTTTTTATCCTTCCTTTTTTTACAGTATTAACATACTTACATTTCGTTTGCCAAGTCCAGAATTACTAAGCCTTATATGTGCAGCTTAATACCCCCTGCTAAAGGCCGTCATGTTATGAAGGTCCAAAAACCCCTTTGTAGGGTATTGGCACTGAAACCATGCCATACGGTGCATAGAGTCGAGACCAATAACAATTCAATTTGCCCTTCCCCTCACAGCCACAGAATTAAGCATTGTTAATATTTTAAAAACA
>NC_051409.1:2393054-2393138 GCF_015228065.2 Penaeus monodon | reverse complement strand
ATTTTAGTTTGTTGGTTTCGCATAATTATTCAATATGTCCCTTGTCATTTATGATTCTACATCCTCTAATTTTTTTCTCCCAAG
>NC_051409.1:2392655-2392871 GCF_015228065.2 Penaeus monodon | reverse complement strand
TCAATATGGAAAAGTTAACAAGCTAGGATAATAGAAGGGGAAAAGAAATGATCAAAGAAGCACAAAAAATAAAACGGGTAAAATGATTTTAAGCTTTTGATCCAAGTTTTTTTTTTTTTCTCTCTCTCTCTTTGGCTAAACAAGAATGAAAACTTTATTTTATTTAAATCACACTGAGCGTTTTAATTTCACTATCAAAAGTATATATCTTGCTTA
>NC_051409.1:2391725-2392442 GCF_015228065.2 Penaeus monodon | reverse complement strand
GCTAAGAAGCTACAAAAATTCTGATAACATTGATATATTTTTGTTCAATTATTTGTGTGTTTGTTTTTTCCACCTGATATTTTTGTCTTTCTTTAGTTTTCTATTTGAAGTATGACTTTTGAACATGAGTGACATGTTTATGTAGTAATGACGAGTCACTCGACGGAAACGTGGATCACATATCAATGAACCTCAACAGTGGTGGAAGCAACAGGTCGGTGCTTCCAGTCGGGCAAAGTAAATACAGAAATAGATGATACACCCACACGAGCTTACAAAACGGAAAACAATAACGAATATAAAAGATTTAGTTGACAACTTGCGCAAATTTATATACCACAGTAGAACAGAAAAAAAACAGAGAGAGGGGGGATTGCTAAAAAAAAATCTTTCAAGCTCGGGATCCCCCAAAATAAAAAAATTAAAAAAGTCAAAAATAAGGGACACATTCGCTTCCAAAAGGCTATGCATGTGTCGTTTCAGAAGATGAACAAGCCTCTTGCATGCACTAGGTCGCCCCATCTCTCTCCCTCTGGGTTTTGGAAGTCGACTGACACCCACATTTTAACGTGGGAGGTAAGAGAGAAGTCAGCAGCGGAGAGAGAAAGTTAATAGGCGAAGAGGAAAGTGGAAAATGGAAGGAAGGAAGGGAGGAAAAAAGGAGGAAAAAGGAGAAGAATGGTGGAGGGAAGGGAGGATAGCTAAAAAGGGGGAGGG
>NC_051409.1:2391212-2391356 GCF_015228065.2 Penaeus monodon | reverse complement strand
CACGTGACAACGAGATAGGCGAAAGTGGTATGTCCGTCTATTTGTCTCTCTCCTCTCTCTGTCGTGGTGTGCGTCTGTCTGTTGTTGTCTCTGTTTTCAGGGTCGAAAATCCCTCCAACTGGCAAAGGCAGCTTCTCGTTTCAC
>NC_051409.1:2390813-2391022 GCF_015228065.2 Penaeus monodon | reverse complement strand
AACCCCCCACCCCAGTCACGGGTTCCCTCCCTCCCTCCTCGCTGCCTCAGTGAACCCGAGAAGCTTCGAGGAAAATGAAGCCGGTGCGTTATGGGTGAAGCTCTCGGCGTTTCCCTTCGCCCTTTCCTTCTCTTGCTCTTCTGTCTTTCTTTGATTTCGATTCCAAAAGACTAACGATTTTGATGATAATATGTGTGTCTGGTATTGAG
>NC_051409.1:2389432-2389500 GCF_015228065.2 Penaeus monodon | reverse complement strand
AGGAAATTTTCGATCTAGGAGAATGAAACACCAGGAGCGATATGTGCGGTGCTCTCAAAGCAGGTTTG
>NC_051409.1:2387610-2387798 GCF_015228065.2 Penaeus monodon | reverse complement strand
TGATAAATCGCCTTCAGAATTGCGAAAGAAATTGTATTTATCAGTAATAGTAGATGCTCATTTTTTATATTATGGAATGATTTTATTGTATATGATTAATGAAATAAAGGAACTTGGTAAATATTTTTTATTTAGATAAACATACCGTGAGATGATCAGAACTTATATAAATAATTATATTAAGATAT
>NC_051409.1:2385285-2385513 GCF_015228065.2 Penaeus monodon | reverse complement strand
TTGTTTCCTGCCGCCAAGGATGTTCCGCGTCCAATAGTCTTCTTTCGCAGAACATTAATTAATCCGATATTATTCCTCGCAGCAATCCAGGTTCGCGACACCTCCTTTAGTGTTTGTTTCGCAATTTGATATTCAAAGAATTAATGTCCTCTTTTGATTCACATGCATATTTCGAAAAAAAGATTTTTTTGTGTTGAACGTGCCGAAAGGTGATCAGAGACGCGTGTA
>NC_051409.1:2384461-2385245 GCF_015228065.2 Penaeus monodon | reverse complement strand
CTGCCACTGACAAGAACTCTAGTGATTAATTTTTAGCAACTGACAATTTTTTATGCGAACTAAAAAAAGGTCTCCTTTGATCGCCTACGTTTTTGCTCTTATAAAATACATGACCTTGAACTTGACAGGTCGCTCCCAAATGGAGGCTTCGGATATTTCCCCTTTATTGCCTAACCAACGGCTATTTTAAAGGGTTAATCGAAAGCGAGGCTCATTTGTAAAACCGAAATCTGTTTTTTCTTTAACAGAGGTATAAGGATTGAAAATTCTAGCATTCTTAAACCGAAATTAGTTATATTATCGAGATATAGATATTTTAAAGAATAATGTTAAGTTTAATTATTGATTTTTCGTGTACTAAGGACACAAGACACACTTGATCATCTTCCACAAAATAAATATTACTGTATTAGTATCTTCCTATGAAATGAATAGAAAATATGAACACTGGAATTATCGTGTATCTGATAAACACCACATCATCTTGCCAGTCAGACACTTCGCATAGTGGGGCATGCGAAGTAAAAGTTTTGAAATCTTTGTGTGCTTGAGATAACACACAATGCACCTTTCAACATCCGAATTTATAGGCATGCCCTGGAGACCTTCTTTCTCCTTACACGCCTTTTCTCTCGGGCGATCGATTCTCAGAATTCCTGGAAACCAAGTCGCATTTTAAAACGTGTCTTCAGTATAAAAATTGGGCGAAGTAGCGTGAAGACTTCATAATACAAAGGGACGCTCTTTATTCAAAATGGGACTTTAGAGGGGAAACTTCACTGGT
>NC_051409.1:2384091-2384226 GCF_015228065.2 Penaeus monodon | reverse complement strand
TTTACCCTTAATGAATACTTAATTTAATTTTATTTGATATTATAGGGTTTTTTATCCCGTTCCTTTAAAGGAGAGTTTGGGGGTTGTACACTGTTTTTGTGGTTTTTTGGTTCATATATAGTAGGTAGTATTTAG
>NC_051409.1:2381872-2382535 GCF_015228065.2 Penaeus monodon | reverse complement strand
GACAGTTTAATTTGATAGAGGTCTATTATCCCCTCCATAGCCTAATATCACAGACATTACAAGTCCTTTTTCTGCTTGATTAGCTTGCTCCGCCGAGACTGGCTTGGTGCACTCCGAGACGGACCAGGAGGATTCCTCTCCAGGAACAGTAGCCAGTACAGTGTCGGAGCGTCGTCCGTTCCAGTTGTTATGGATTCATTAACATATGCCTGAAGCGTAGACTGCACTCCGGAACTCCTTCGACGAAAAATATAGAGGTACCGTAAGGCCGTTATATAAAAGACATCGCAAGTTTGATAAAAACATATCCATTAGGTCAGGGATGCTATTTAGGAAAAAATAACTACATAAATGTAGAAGGTCCTATTTTTTGTCGCATTCTCTCCATATCCAAAAGCATAGGGCTTTCATTAAAGATAAATAGTGAATTTTCCTCGCTACCTCTTTATTTCAATAGTGCGTGCAATGATGAGATGGGAACCATAATGCAAACAAGATAGGTAAAAATATATAACCCGCAACAGCCGGTTCGGATTGAGGTGCAGGCAAGTGACTTCACCTCAAATCAAACATAACCCACCGTTCGTTATGTCAGCAAAATTACTGAGCCTCCGAACCGTTTGCCTCAATACCAAAGAGCAAAGCAAATCAATTTAAAGTTGT
>NC_051409.1:2381546-2381789 GCF_015228065.2 Penaeus monodon | reverse complement strand
CTAGACACAAAAATACCCGATAATTACTTTCATAAGTATAAAAATGGTACTTCATATGAATGCAGATCTTATATAAATGGTAGTCCGTATAATTACAGATCTTATCACTCCGCGTGTGTGAATATATATGCATCATTCTTTATACAAATAATCACAATATATATTTCTTTTATGTCAAAATTCCTGTTCATTGTTTTCCCTTTCACTAATAATATTTTTAACGACGCACAATCTATTAGAGAA
>NC_051409.1:2381323-2381508 GCF_015228065.2 Penaeus monodon | reverse complement strand
CGTGACTCACATAACTCAGGCGAGACAGCACTGGGAAATGAGTCATGTTCGATATGTGAGTCACAGGTCGATGAAGGAAGGAAGCGTCAGACGGGGGCGGAGCCTCAAAGCACACAGTAATAGAGGGCTGATACACCCATCCGAAGGTATACCCGTATATCTGCACTAGTTCGTAAGGGAAGCAA
>NC_051409.1:2380946-2381144 GCF_015228065.2 Penaeus monodon | reverse complement strand
GACATATATGAATATAGGCAGTGTAAAGGCATATATCAGACTGAAAAGTAAAAACACCCTTTCAACATTTCACCTGAAAGAAACTGTAAAAAAGCTAAAGCAGAACATGGCATCTGACTTACAAAGCGATGTATACTTGTGGTTTCAAGAGCTAAATAAATAGTGTAGTATTATCGACAAGCGCCCTGATATTAAATG
>NC_051409.1:2380526-2380622 GCF_015228065.2 Penaeus monodon | reverse complement strand
GTTGTTGGTTTCGCATAATTATTCAATATGTCCCTTGTCATTTATGATTCTACATCCTACTAATGTTTTCTCCCCAAGAACTGTATATCAGATGCA
>NC_051409.1:2380150-2380383 GCF_015228065.2 Penaeus monodon | reverse complement strand
AAGTAATAACGGGGTTAATCAATATGGAAAAAGTTAACAAGCTAGGATAATAGAAGTGGAGAAATGATCAAAGAAGCACAAAAATAAAACGGGTGAATGATTTTAAGCTTTTGATCCAAGTTTTTTTTTTTTTTCTCTCTCTCTCTTTGGCTAAACAAGAATGAAAACTTTATTTTTATTTAAATCACACTGAGCGTTTTAATTTCACTATTCAAAAGTATATATCTTGCTTA
>NC_051409.1:2378839-2379865 GCF_015228065.2 Penaeus monodon | reverse complement strand
CCACCTGATATTTTTGTCTTTTCTTTTAGTTTTCTATTTTGAAGTATGAATTTTTGAACATGAGTGACATTGTTATGTAGTAATGACGAGTCACTCTGACGGAAACGTGGATCACATATCAATGAACCTCAACAGTGGTGGAAGCAACAGGTCGGTGCTTCAGTCTGGCAAAGTAAATACAGAAATAGATGATACACCCACACGTAGCTTACAAAACGGAAAACAATAACGAAATATAAAAGATTTAGTTGACAACTTGCGCAAATTTATATACCACAGTAGAACAGAGAAACACAGAGAGAGGTGGGATTGCTAAAAAAAAATCTTTCAAGCTCAGACTCCGCAAAATAAAAAAAATAAAAAAGTCGAAAATAAGGACACATTTCGCTTCCAAAAGGCTATGCATGTGTCGTTTCAGAAGATGAACAAACCTCTGCATGCACTAGGTCGCGCCATCTCTCTCCCTCTGGGCTTTGGAAGTCGACTGACACCCACATTTTAACGTGGGAGGTAAGAGAGAAGTCAGCAGCGGAAGAGAGAAGATTAATAGGCGAAGATGGAAAGTGGAAATGGAAGGGAAGGAAGGGAGGAAAGAGGAAAAAAGGAGAGAAAAGGAGGTGAGGAAATAGGTTGGAGAGAAAGGTTGATAGGTGAAGACGGAAAGGGAAAATGGAGAGGAAGGAAGAGAGGAAAGACGAGAAAAAGAAAGGAAAGGAAAAAAGGAAAAAGAATAACATAGATTAAGCGAAAAGGGAAAGGGTGAGAGAATAGAAGAGAGGATAGAAAATTAATAAGCGAAGAAGGAAAGAGGAGAACAGGAAGGGAAGGAAAGGGAGAAAAGAGAGAGGAAAGGAGAAGAAATAGGAAGCAAGAGAGAGATAGGCAAAAGAGGAATCGAAAGAGGGAGGAAGGAAGGAAAGAGAGAAAACAGAATAGAGGCAGAAAGACAGAACGGCGAAAGAGGGAGCAGAACAGCGAAAGAAGAACAGGAGCAAAGGAGAACACGTGACAACGAGATAGGCGAAA
>NC_051409.1:2378700-2378769 GCF_015228065.2 Penaeus monodon | reverse complement strand
CTGCTTTCATGTCGCAAATCCCTCCAACTGGCAAAGGCAGCTTCTCGATCAGCCTTCCCTTCACTTGCA
>NC_051409.1:2378338-2378526 GCF_015228065.2 Penaeus monodon | reverse complement strand
AACCCCCCACCCCCAGTCACGGGTTCCCTCCCTCCCTCCTCGCTGCCTCAGTGAACCCGAGAAGCTTCGAGAAAATGAAGCCGGTGCGTTATGGGTGAAGCTCTCGGCGTTTCCCTTCGCCCTTTCCTTCTCTTGCTCTTCTGTCTTGCTTTGATTTCGATTCCAAGAGACTAACGATTATGATGATA
>NC_051409.1:2376875-2377062 GCF_015228065.2 Penaeus monodon | reverse complement strand
TTTGATAAGGAAATTTTCGATCTAGGAGAATGAAACACCAGGAGCGATATGTGCGGTGCTCTCAAATGCAGGCTTGTGAAGAATTTTTGGGATTACGTCATGGCTTTTACATATATTCAAAAATTTGATGTCCTTCTGCAGTTTTTTTGGAGCGGTAGGAAAGTCCTGAAGGTATCCATGCTGTCTT
>NC_051409.1:2375668-2375823 GCF_015228065.2 Penaeus monodon | reverse complement strand
TTTATATTTTTTATAAAATAAAATTAAATTAAAAAATTTTTTTCCCCCTCTTCGGTTTTTATATGAAAGAATTGGAAAAAAAAAATGGGGGCAAATGGCCCCCCCAACTCCTATAAAAAATAAAAAGAATAAGGGGGCCCTCCCTGGAAAAAAAA
>NC_051409.1:2375389-2375636 GCF_015228065.2 Penaeus monodon | reverse complement strand
TTGGCTTAAAGGAAAAGGGGAACGGGGGAAACAAGGTGTTTTTTTGAAACCCAACCATTTGAACAGACAATTAACCCCCCCAAAAGGGGGTTCCCCAAAGGGGGATCCCTACCTTTATTAAAACAACCCCCAAAAAACATAGTAAAAATTCCCCCCCCCCCTGCTAGCGGGGGTTCCCATTTTGGGAAAGGAAAGGGGAAAAAGAGGGAGAAAGAAATAAATTATAAGTAAAAAAAAGGCCCTTTAT
>NC_051409.1:2374681-2374842 GCF_015228065.2 Penaeus monodon | reverse complement strand
AAGAAATCTCAAAATGAAAATCAAAATTTTTTCCGCAAGTTTTCCAAAGTTGCGTCTTCATAGGATATATCGGCCACATGGAAATAATTTGGTTGAACTGCAATCACGCAGGAATGCGTAAATATCGGCGAAAGAAGGAAAAGAAGGCGGCATCCTGAGTA
>NC_051409.1:2374160-2374356 GCF_015228065.2 Penaeus monodon | reverse complement strand
GAGGACCAGGAGTCGAATTTTCATGAAACACAGACCTGCAAACTTTAAAAAAAGACTTTGGAATCATCAGCAGGGAAAGAATCTCAACGGAAATTAAAAAGACGACTTTGCATCGTTACGGATATTGGCGTTGGCAGTCGCGAAATTAACCATGTCTATTCTTTACTTTGTTCCTGATGGTAAATTCTATCAATTA
>NC_051409.1:2373856-2374030 GCF_015228065.2 Penaeus monodon | reverse complement strand
ATATTAAAAAAGAATGCGGACTTTTCTAATTACTCTAAATCCAGGAACTTCTAGGAAAATGTAAATTCGTATATATGATAGATTTTCATACGATGCGTTGGAATTAATATTTTCAGTAGATGTTTTCCTCTAATATGCCACGATGTAAGCTGCTTTTCATATACATCAACTCGG
>NC_051409.1:2373569-2373828 GCF_015228065.2 Penaeus monodon | reverse complement strand
TCAAAATAGATTTCTTGTTTAGTAGCAATTTTATATGAGTATTTATTTTTAACAAGGCAATTTCTTTCTTTGTGTATGATATATATATTTTTTGACTCATAAGCCTTCTGTCATTATTACTGGATGTTATCCTGAATATTCATGAAGCATTTTTTGTTTTAACCTAAATGTCTTATTAATGAAATGTAACTTTCTTTATCACCCTTTTCGAGAGATGCCATGCATGTTTTTATTTTATCTCTGTGTGCATAAGTGTATA
>NC_051409.1:2372282-2373021 GCF_015228065.2 Penaeus monodon | reverse complement strand
CACCCCCCCCCCTTCTCTCTCTCCGACCTGTTGCACCCGTTTCCATCCCTGCTTTCGGGTCATCGACCTCTGCCTCATATATCCCAAGGGACGAGGAGTCATTTTCACATGGCAGTCTCTCCTGTATACGTTTGATTACTATATCGGCAAATGCACTACTAACGGAAGAGGCATTAGGAAAACAGACGGGCAAACTTCATAAGTAAATAAAATAATACACTCAGATTAGGGTTCAACACATGATAATAACATGGAAGATAATATCATATTATATATATGGAGGAGAATATTGTATATAAGATGAATTTATAAATAACCTATGCAACTTTATAAGATTTGTTACAGAAATGTTTGTTCTGTTTTATTCTAGTACCGTTTTTAGACTTACTTCTCCACATTTACCGTATTACTGGACATTTTCCAAGAATTCATATATTGCGTCATTATAGATTTTTTGCATAATCTGTAATCGTGCGTTTTCTTTGTTCTTTTTTGTTTCCTTAATGATTAGTCTGTTATTTTTATATCTTCTTAAGAGTAAGTTGTCTTGATATGGAGATAAGAATAAGAGTTTACTTGAATTTTCTTAATGGTTAGCATCATCCGCCTCGGAAGATGCGTTGTGAGGGCATCCCTTGGGTGATTTAATATAGAGAAGTGATAGTTCAGATCTCATGCATGTACGCAATCATCAGTCAGTTGATAAGGGAACAGAAGTGTGTACAAGGAGAGACGAATA
>NC_051409.1:2371818-2372080 GCF_015228065.2 Penaeus monodon | reverse complement strand
GAATTATGAGCGTAGATACCCATCGGATAATTCAAGGATTTCATAGTACAGTTATTATCTAATAATTTCACGATATATAGTTTCTTATAGAATAAGAAATATTCACAGAAACAAACAATATTCTATCCATTTAACCCCCCCCCCCAAAAAAAAAAAGAGGTCAAAGTTCATTACAATGCAAATATTATTGCTTGATATAGTAAGGGGAATTTGGCTAATAATGGACTTCAATTTCTAACTAACTTGGTCGCAAGCAGTTCAC
>NC_051409.1:2371495-2371798 GCF_015228065.2 Penaeus monodon | reverse complement strand
GCGACGTCATTTTATCCTGATCCTGGTCCGCATGCCCCTCAACGCTCCTCGCCAGCAGCCCTGCGTGGCTCATGCGGAAGTGTTCCTCGTCGCCCATATCGCAACATCAACCTGTAATACGAGAAAACAAACCAGTCAGCTTATGTAAGACATTCGGTATTTGCGTCAGTGCACACTTGAGCCTTTGTATTCAGCTTTTGTATACACCGAAGGATGATGCTAATTATACGAGGAAAACCTTTCATCGTGTAGTGCAGTATGATACTGGTATCTTATGTGGTAAATGCAGCTCAGATTAAAAGC
>NC_051409.1:2371206-2371448 GCF_015228065.2 Penaeus monodon | reverse complement strand
CAAGATAATGCAGTATCACCATCATCTATCAGAGTCGTTTGTTTATGGGCTTTCCTAAATACGGATGTGGGTTTGTTAGATATATACTGATTAATCTGTTCATAAAATGATAATGTAATAAATAAATATTTAATAAGAATGTATGCTTTTGTTTGTAATAACCATTATTTTAATAGGAGGACCTTGATATTATATAAAAGAAAGAAAGAAAAAAATTATACTGTTTCGAATTTTCAAATAAA
>NC_051409.1:2370242-2370335 GCF_015228065.2 Penaeus monodon | reverse complement strand
GTTTTTGGGTTTTTCGATAATTTATTCAATATGTCCCTTGTCATTTTTTTTTAATCCTATAATTTTTTCTCCCCAAGAACTGTTATAGATGCA
>NC_051409.1:2369895-2370120 GCF_015228065.2 Penaeus monodon | reverse complement strand
AAGTAATAAGGGGGTTTAAACAATATGGAAAAAGTTAACAAGCTAGGTAAAAAGTGGAAAAATGACAAAGAAGCAAAAAAAAAAAAACGGGTGAATGATTTTAAGCTTTTGACCCAAATTTTTTTTTTTTTTTCCTCTCTCTCTTTGGCTAAACAAAAGAAAACTTTATTTTTTTTTAAACACACTAGCTTTTAATTTCACTATTCAAAAGTTAATCTTTTTAAA
>NC_051409.1:2369624-2369702 GCF_015228065.2 Penaeus monodon | reverse complement strand
CCTAAAGCATAAAAAAGTAAAAAATTCTGAAAATTTGAAAATTTTTGTTAAATTATTGTGGTTTGTTTGTCCACCTGA
>NC_051409.1:2369310-2369594 GCF_015228065.2 Penaeus monodon | reverse complement strand
GAAGTATGACTTTTTGAAAATGGTGACATTTTTATGTAAAAAGACGAGTCCTCTGAGGGAAACGTGGATACATATCAATAACCTCAACGTGGTAAGACGGTCGGTTTTCATTTGGAAAAGTAAATCAGAAATAGATGATACACCACACGAGTTACAAAAGGGAAAAACAATAAGAAATAAAAAGATTTAGTTGACAATTTTGCGAAAAATTTAATCCCCACAGTAAAACAGAGAAACACAAGAAGGGGATTGCTAAAAAAAAAAACTTTCAAGCTAGACTCCGC
>NC_051409.1:2369109-2369283 GCF_015228065.2 Penaeus monodon | reverse complement strand
GGGGCAATTTCGCTTCCAAAAGGCTTGCATGTGTCGTTTTAGAAAAGAACAACCTCGCATGCACTAGGTCGCGCCATCTCTCTCCCTCTGGGTTTTGGGAATCGACTGACCCCCACTTTTTAACGGGGGGGGTAAGAAAAAGTAGCAGCGGAAGAGAAGATAATAGGGAAGATG
>NC_051409.1:2368420-2368541 GCF_015228065.2 Penaeus monodon | reverse complement strand
CGAGTAGCAAAGTGTGTAGCCGTTATTTGCTCTCTCCCTTCTGTCGGTGGGGCGTCTGTCTTTGTCGTCTCTGCTTTTATGTGCAAAAACCCTCCAACTGGGGAAAAGGGAGCTTTCGAAA
>NC_051409.1:2368282-2368372 GCF_015228065.2 Penaeus monodon | reverse complement strand
CCTTCCCGCCCCCCTCGAGCCTTCCCCCAAACCCCCCCTTTTTCCCCAGCCTTCCCTCCTCCATCTCTCCCCACTCTCTGTTTTTCTCTA
>NC_051409.1:2368126-2368228 GCF_015228065.2 Penaeus monodon | reverse complement strand
ATCAGGGTTCCCTCCCCCCCCTCCTCGCTGCCTCAGTGAACCCAGAAGTTCGAGAAAAGAAGCCGGTGCGTTTGGTGAAGCTCTGGGCGTTTCCCTTCGCCC
>NC_051409.1:2366459-2366902 GCF_015228065.2 Penaeus monodon | reverse complement strand
CTCTTATGCAAAAGGTAAAATGAATTTAATTTGGGGAAATTTTTTAGGGGAGGACATTTTATTTGTTTTTTTATTTCAAAATTTGTTTACCCCATGTTTGAAAAGGAAAATTTTCGATCTAGGAGAAAAAACACAGGAGCGATATGTGCGGGCCTAAAATGCAGGCTTTGAAGTTTTTTGGGATTACGCATGGTTTTTACATTTTTAAAAAAATTTTTGATGCCTTCTGCAGTTTTTTGGGCGGTAGGAAAGCCCGAAGGTACCCAGTGCTGTTTGCCAAAATAGAAAAGTCGGTTTAGGGTTTACGCTAATGAGTGGGCCCGTTATCATTGGGAACAACGTACCAAAAAGGCACGGTTTTTATTTGTGTTTCGTGGGTGAATTTAATAGTTGGGGGTTTTGGAGTTTGATAATTTTGAAACAGATGTCAAATCCCTATTTTT
>NC_051409.1:2364797-2364960 GCF_015228065.2 Penaeus monodon | reverse complement strand
TTTTTTTTCCCGCAATTTTTTCCAAAGTTGCGCTTCTAGGATATATGGGAAAAGGGAAAAAAATTTTGGGTTTGAACTGCAATCACGCAAAAATCTTGAATATAAAAAGGAATGGAAAAATTCGGGAAAGAGGAAAAAAGGGGGCCCCCTGAGTAATGTCTTT
>NC_051409.1:2363621-2364443 GCF_015228065.2 Penaeus monodon | reverse complement strand
TTTATATTTTTTGGTTGGGGGGACCCGGAGTGAATTTTTTTGAAACACAGACCGCAAACTTTTAAAAAAAAACTTGGAATCATCAGCAGGGAAAGAACCAACGGAAAATTAAAAGAGACTTTGATCGTTACGGATATTGGGCGTTGGCATCGCGAAATTAACCATGTCTATTTTTTACTTTTCCGTGTAAAATTTTACAATTTAAAACCCAAAACAATGGGACGCAGTACAGCAATATATGCATCAAGAAATATGTATGATGGCCCCAATACATAAAGATTTTTTTTAAAATATAATATATTAAAATATATATACAGTTTTGTGTGAATTTAAAAAAAAATGCGGGCTTTTTTAAATTTCCTAAATCAGGGGAAATTCTAGGAAAAAAGTAAATTGTTATATGATGATTTTATCGATTTCGTTTGGGTTAATATTTTCAGTAGGGTTTTTTTCCCCTAATATGCCCCGATTAAGTGCTTTTCATATACATCAACTCGGTTTTTTTTTTTCATTATAATTTTTCAAAAAAGATTTTTTGTTTAGTAGCAATTTTTTTATGAGTATTTTTTTTTAACAAGGCAATTTCTTCTTTGTGTATGTATTATATTTTTGACTTTGCCTTCTGTCATTATTCTGGATGTTTTCCTGAATATTATGAAGCATTTTTGTTTTTAAACCCAAATGTTATTAAGAATGAACTTTTTTTATCACCCTTTTTTGAGAGATGCCATGCATGTTTTTTTTTTATCTCTTGTGTTAAGTGTATATCTCTCCCCTTCTGACTCCGGGTTTTTATTACTCTTTTCCCCTCACTCACTCTTT
>NC_051409.1:2362439-2363147 GCF_015228065.2 Penaeus monodon | reverse complement strand
CCCGACCGTTGCACCCGTTTCCCCACCCCTGCTTTCGGGTCACGACTCTGCCTCATATATCCAAGGGGACGAGGAGTATTTTCACATCCCCGTTCCCCGTTTTACGTTGATTACAATCGGCAAATAAACTACAAAACGGAAGGGGGCTTAGGAAAAAAACGGGCAAATCAAAGTAAAAAAAATAAACACTCAGTTAGGGTTCAACACATGATAAACAGGGAAAGATAATATCATTTATATATAGGAGGAAATTTTGTATATAAGATAAAATTTAAAAAACCTATGCATTTAAAGATTTTTACAGAAATTTTTGTTCGTTTATTCTGTACCTTTTTTAGACTTATTCTCCACATTTACCGTTTACTGGACTTTTTTTCCAAGAATTCATAATTGCTTCATTATAGATTTTTTTGAAATCTGTAATCGTGCTTTTCTTTGTTTCTTTTTGTTTCCTTAATGATTAGTCTGTTATTTTTATATTTTCTTAAGAGTAAATTGTTTGGTAGGGGTAAGAATAAGGTTTTTCTTTAATTTTCTTAATGGTTAGCATCATCCGCCCGGAAGATGCGTTGTGGGGCATCCCTTGGGTGATTTAATATAGAGAAGTGATAGTTCAGATTCTGCTGTACGCAATCATCAGTCATTTGAAAAGGGAACAGAAGTGTGTACAAGGGAACAATAATTTTCGTCGGGTACATTCCCTGGTTT
>NC_051409.1:2361984-2362250 GCF_015228065.2 Penaeus monodon | reverse complement strand
CAAAATTTATGAGGTAATCCCCATGGGATAATTCAAGGATTTCATAGTACAGTTATTATCTAAAAATTTTTCACGAATATATTTTTTTATAGAATAAAAATTTCACAGAAAAAACAATATTCTATCCTTTTTAACCCCCCCCCCCCCCCCAAAAAAAAAAAAGAGGTCAAATTTTCATACAATGCAAATATTTTTGCTGATATAGAAAGGGGGAATTTGGGCGATAATGGACTTAATTTCTAACAAACTTGGTCGAAAGCATTCAC
>NC_051409.1:2361546-2361965 GCF_015228065.2 Penaeus monodon | reverse complement strand
GCGACGTCTTTTTACCCCGATCCTGGTCCGCATGCCCTCAACGCTTCCTCGCCAGAGCCCTGGTGGCTCATGCGGAATGTTCCTCGTCGCCCATATCGAACATAAACTGAAATGCGAGAAAAAAACCATCAGCTTTGAAAGAATGGGTATTTCCCTCAGTCAACTTGACCCTTTTTTCAGTTTTGTAACACAAAAGGAGTGCTAATTATCGAGGAAAACCTTTTCACGTGTAGTCTATGATAAGGTATCTTTTTGGGAAATGCAGCTCAGATTAAAGCAAATCTAACCCCAAATAAAACAAATGTGAAATAGATTAAATAAAAAAAGAAAGCAGTACCCCCATCATCTACAAGTCGTTTTTTTATGGGGCTTTCCAAAATACGGATGTGGGTTGTTAAAATTAACTGTTTAATCTGTTC
>NC_051409.1:2361427-2361504 GCF_015228065.2 Penaeus monodon | reverse complement strand
TGTATGGCTTTTGTTTGTGTAATAACCATGTATTTTGTAATAAGGGAAAGGGCCCCTTTTAAAATATTAATAATCAC
>NC_051409.1:2361323-2361398 GCF_015228065.2 Penaeus monodon | reverse complement strand
CGTATTATCCTGAAGCTGCTTAACATGCGCAATACTTTTACAATCATGAGAAAATTCACTGAAACAAAATGAGTG
>NC_051409.1:2357641-2357872 GCF_015228065.2 Penaeus monodon | reverse complement strand
TCCCCTACTACTACTCTTTTTCCATTTAATATCAGGGGGGCTTGCGATAATACTACACTATTTATTTAGCTCTTTAAACCAAAAGTATAAATCGCTTTGAATCGATGCCCTTTCGCTTTCTTTTTTTTCAGTTTCTTCAGGTGAAAGTTTAAAGGGTGTTTTTTTTTTCAGTCGAATATGCCTTTTTACTGCCTAATTTCATATATGTCCACCATTATAATAATTATACTA
>NC_051409.1:2357007-2357473 GCF_015228065.2 Penaeus monodon | reverse complement strand
TGGTTTTACATCCATATATAAATTTGCTTCCCCTTTCGAACTAGTGCAGATATACGGGTATACCTTCGGGTGGGTGATCAGCCCTCTTTTACTGTGTTTTTGAGGCTCCGCCCCGTTGACGCTTCCTTCCTTTATCGACCTGGACTCCCAATATCGAACAGATCATTTTCCCCGTGCTGTCTCGTGAGTTTGGGGAGTCACGGAAATTTGAATTTACGTAGAAGTAGAATGGGAGAAATTTTTCTAATAGATTGTGGTCGTTAAAAAATTATTAGTGAAAGGGAAAACAATGAACGGGAATTTTTAAAAAAAGAAATATATTTTGATTATTTGTATAAAGAATGATGCATATATATTCACACACGGAGTGATAAGATCTGTAATTATACGGACACCATTTTTTAAGATCGATTTATATGAAGTAATTTTTTTTCTTAGAAAGAATTATCGGGTATTTTGTGTCTAG
>NC_051409.1:2356237-2356905 GCF_015228065.2 Penaeus monodon | reverse complement strand
TAAAAAACTTTTTAAAGATTTTTCTTCTCTTTGGTTTAGGCAAACGGTTCGGAGCTAGTAATTTTTCTGACATAACGAAAAGGTGGGTTAGTTTGATTGGGGAAGTCACTTGCCTCACCTCAATCCAACCCGGGTGTGCGGGGTTTTTATATTTTTTTTATCTTGTTTGCATTATGGTTCCCCTCTCATCATTGCACGCACTATTTAAATAAAGGGTAGCGAGGAAAATTCACATTTATCTTAATGAAACCCTATGCTTTTGGGTATGGAGAGAAAGCGACAAAAAATTGGGCCTTCACATTATGTAGTTATTTTTCCAAAAGCATCCCCCGACCAATGGTATGTTTTTATAAACTTTCGATGTCTTTTTATAACGGCCCTTACGGTACCTCTATATTTTTCGTCGAAGGAGTTCCGGAGTGCAGTCTACGCTTAGGCATATGTTTAAAGAAACCATAAAAACTGGAAAGGGGCGACGCCCACACTGTACGGCTACTGTTTTTGGAGAGGGAAACCCCGGTCCCTCTCGGAGTGACCAAGCCAGTCTGGCGGAGCAAGCAATCAACAGAAAAAGGCTTTTTTGTTGTATATTTTGGTATGGAGGGATAATAGACCCTACAAATTAAAACGCATAACGGAAAATATATGAATATTTAATTTATATTTAC
>NC_051409.1:2355347-2355427 GCF_015228065.2 Penaeus monodon | reverse complement strand
ATTATCGCCGCTCAGGCGTCGGGCATTAGTAGAGTAACACGGCCGAAAGAGTTTTATGCTCACCAGCAGAAAAATTTAAA
>NC_051409.1:2353243-2354307 GCF_015228065.2 Penaeus monodon | reverse complement strand
TTTTAAACTTTTTTCCCAGTGAAGTACCCTAAACCCCCTTTTGAAAAAGAGCGCCTTTGTATTATGAAGTCTTCACGACTTCGCCCCAATTTTTTACTAAAACACCATTCAAATGCGACTTGGTTTCCAGGAAATTTCTTGAAAAATCGATGCCCGGGGAAAAAAGGGGGGAAAGGGGAAAAAGAAGGTCTCCAGGGCTGCCTATAAATTGGGAGTTGAAAGGGGTGCTTTGTTGTTATCTAAAGCACAAAAAAGTTTTAAAAAAACTTTTATTTGCGCACACTATGCGAAGTGTCGACTGGCAAGATGATGTGGGTTTACAGATACACGATAATTCCAGTGTTCATTGTTTTTCTTTCATAGGAAATACTAATACAGTAAATTCATTTTGTGGGAAAAGATCAAGTTGTTTGTGTCCTTTGTACACGAAATATCAGAAATAAAATTAACATTACTTCTTTAAAAAAATCTAACCGAGTAAATATAAATAGATTCGGTTTTTAAAAATGCAGAATTTCAAATCTATACCCGTTAAAGAAAAAAGATTTCGGATACAAAAGCCCGCTTTCGATTAAACCTTTAACATGGTCTGGGTTTGGCAATAAAGGGAAAAAACGAAGCCCCCCTTTGGGAGCGACCTGTCAAGTTCAAAGGCTGTATTTTAAAGAGCAAAGAGTAGGCGATCAAAGGGGACCTTTTTCAGTTGATAAAAAAAATTGCGTTTCTAAAAATTTAAACCTAGAGTTTTGTCGTGCAGATTATTTCAATCACATCATTTCCCTTTTATTGCACTTTAACGCGTCTTGATCACCTTTCGGCACGTTCAACAAAAAATCTTTTTTCGAAATATGCATGTGAATCAACGAGGAACATTAATTCTTGAATATCAAAATTTCGAAACAAACACTAAGGGGGTGTCGCGAACTGGATTGCTGCGAGGAAAATATCGGATTAATTAATGTTCGCGAAAGAAGACTATTGGACGCGGGAAAATCCTTTGGGGGCAGGAAACAACACGAAGCCGGAGGACTTGTGCAGATATACGGAGAGTTAATATGCAAACC
>NC_051409.1:2352692-2352764 GCF_015228065.2 Penaeus monodon | reverse complement strand
CACACATATATGTTTTTTATACTTTTACGTATACTATCAATTTGGCAATGTACTGCAAGCGGATTGTTAACA
>NC_051409.1:2350953-2351216 GCF_015228065.2 Penaeus monodon | reverse complement strand
ATATCTTAATATAATTATTTATATAAGTTCTGATCTTCTCACGGTTATGTTTATCTAAATAAAAAATATTTACCAAGTTCCTTTTTTTTCATTAATCATATACAATAAAATCATTCCATAATATAAAAAATGAGCATCTACCATTACTGATAAATACAATTTCTTTCGCAATTTTGAAGGCGATTTATCACACTCGCCGAGACGCCCTTTTCCCGTCACGTCGCCCCCAAGGTAGACTTCTGGCGCCCTCCACTCCGATCCTC
>NC_051409.1:2349553-2349620 GCF_015228065.2 Penaeus monodon | reverse complement strand
CGATGGGTGAGATTTAACAGTAATGGCCTCACCTTTCAGCAGATTTATTGGCCGAATGTGAAAGTTA
>NC_051409.1:2347228-2347431 GCF_015228065.2 Penaeus monodon | reverse complement strand
TCTCTTTTTATCAGCCTCTCTCTATCTCCACTTTCCGTCTCCCTATCTTGTCTGCGTGTCTTCCCCTTGTATTCCTTTCTCCCTTCTTTTCCTTCAGATATGTGCTTGTCTACCGCCGCACAAGGGGAAGGGACGGGCAGGACAGAACAGGAAATTTATTGATCTTTTTTTATTCCATGTTTAATGAAGGTACTATGAACAGG
>NC_051409.1:2346448-2346819 GCF_015228065.2 Penaeus monodon | reverse complement strand
TGTTTTCCATGTCAGATATCGGGGCCTATCGATTGTCCAAGACAGCAAAAAAAAATCACTAAATTGTCCCTTTTCCTTTCGCTTTTTCTTCTTTCATTCTTTTACTGTCAGAAGCCAGTTTTTCTAAGCCACTCTCGGTTTCCTTTTGTATATGTTAAGCCAGGGCAATGCCAGTCTAGCAGGTCTCTTCGGTTCCATATGCATTCTCTAAAGTTTTATGTGGATTAACAAAATAAAATACTACTAGAAAGAAAATGAGACTTACAGTAGCACCATACTATGCCCACAAAATGTACACGTACAGTGAAGAAAGATTGTATTTTCAATTTATTTTTTTAATCCTGTATATTGCTTAGAGTCTTACACTTATC
>NC_051409.1:2346216-2346398 GCF_015228065.2 Penaeus monodon | reverse complement strand
GATCCTAAAGCTTCTCGAAATCCTCTTGCTAGATTGCAAGAACTCAAAAGTCGGAGAAAAAGACTAAACAGACTCTTGCAGTTTCCATTCGTCCTATGATCAAATATGTAGATTTTGTTATTCAAAGATGTAAGTCAAAAGTCTGAGTGCCAAATGAACGAGAAAAATCTATCTCGACCCGT
>NC_051409.1:2345897-2346168 GCF_015228065.2 Penaeus monodon | reverse complement strand
TCTAAATTAACGAAGTAAATATCAATCAGCCTTTTAGTTTTCGTATTACAGAAAGAAGGGAGGAGAAGTTTGTAAAATCATTTTTTTCCCATTTATCTAATCATTTTATGAAACATGATTAGTAAATTAATACAAACGCCAGTCTCACATGTCTTTATTGTAATGTTCAAGATTCTCAATAAAATCTGCATAAGAGTACCAAATATATTCGTATTTAAAGCACCAAAAGCGATTTCCCGAATACAATATAGTAAAGGTAAGTAAACGTAAA
>NC_051409.1:2344937-2345773 GCF_015228065.2 Penaeus monodon | reverse complement strand
ATAATATGTTGTGCCATGTAGATCAAGTAACATGTAAAAAAAATTTTTTTGTTGTCTGTTTTCGTCCTTTAAAGAGCACAATTTGATTAGTCATATTCCTTATGAAATATAAGTTGCTAGAATTTACACAAGAAATTTGATGTACAAGAAGTCTTAATTCTGACTTAATTTGATTCTCAATGTATAAGTGCTACGTTTATGTTTATAATATTCCGCATTTAAGGAGTATTTCTTATACTCATTTCTATATTTGAATTGTATTAGATGGTGGGAGAAAAATGTATAATATGACCTACATAAGAACAAAGAAACAAATAAAACACACTGGTAGACACAGACAAAACACTGCCTTTAAGATTTATACTTCCACAAATTGAAAAGCACACAGATTCACACACGTGTACTAATGATTTGATATGCAATAACGTGAATATCCACAATAAACTGAATATTCTATATCTTTGGAAATTCACAATTAGGTTTTGGCGTTCTTAATTGCTAAAATCTGTATTCGTTCACTTGTTTACTGAACATTCACTTTTTGAACTAGGACTGCATGTTTTTAATTCCGCCCGACTCCCTTTTCGTTGTAACGGTCCCCTTCTCATTACACTGTTTACAATTATGCGTATGGTTATCATTGTTTAAAGATAATAATTTTCCTTGGTGGGTCGTAAAAAAGTGAAATTCCGAATGTTAAAATTACATCTGCCGTTATCTAAAGGACCCTAAGCCTTTCAAGATATAAAAGCGGGGTACTTTAAAATGCATTTTATTTTATATCATATAAGCGAGAACTTTTAGAGGAAACTCATAAAGTAAAGTACCACGAAAGA
>NC_051409.1:2344562-2344750 GCF_015228065.2 Penaeus monodon | reverse complement strand
ATGATTGCAAAGTGAGTGGGTACTTACAATTTTTTTTTTTTAAATCTTTTAGGCCAATCTAAAACAAACGTTTTTAAAATAATTAAAAGCAGGCCTATAGTCATCATTTAAAGCTTTCCGATCTAATTTTATTAGCTTGGCATCTCTGTCGTTTACTAATAAATAGGAAGAATAAATCTTGGTATTAA
>NC_051409.1:2343781-2344394 GCF_015228065.2 Penaeus monodon | reverse complement strand
AAGTGAGCGAACGAGTGAGATAGAAAGGCTTAACTGTGATATACCTTTTTCATATTTAGAGCCAAGAATGGGTAGGAAAAAAGGATAGTTAACCACGGTGAACCCACATAAGGGGAAACAGAAACGGATATTTGGCAAAGTGGATCAGTTACTGAAGTAAGAATGTTATTTCCTCGTGACTTTATTAAATCTGCTCGACTTTATTGATCCGCTTTTACTGCATTCGATATGTGTTCACATACGTACTGTGAGTGAGTGACAGGTCATATTTCGAAGTTATTTTATACTCCAATAATATTCAACGCTCAGCGAAAACAGAAGACATGGCTACAAATACACCTTTTATGTTTACTGTTCATCTATATTAGTTTAAATTTTGTATAATTATCGTGGACAATGTATTAAAAGGTAAATTGACAAGGGTTTTTTCCATAAAGAAATTAAAAACTTATACGAAGCCCATTTTAAAGCCCGCATCTCTACCTGTCCTTAACCCTTCTTAACATCTACATATCCTGCAGTTCGACTGTTTTTCCATACATGCGTGAATAGGGGGGAAAAACAAAATATACAGACAAGCAAATTCAAAAATTAAAAAAACACACGAGAAACG
>NC_051409.1:2342495-2342784 GCF_015228065.2 Penaeus monodon | reverse complement strand
ACCGTAATGAAGTGCAAAAAAGAAAATTTTGAAGAGAGAATAAGATTCAGAGATAAAATCAAACCTGCCGGTGCCCATAAAATAACCAGGATTGCAACGGCAGCGTTCCGGCAGTCTCAGGCTAAGAGATTTGACGGAAAAGAAAACAGCGATGAACAAAGAAAATCTTTTTCAGTTCGAGAAAAATGAAGTCACTCGCTGTGTCATATTACACAGAAACTCCACCGTAAGATTTATTTCAACCCTCTCAGTTGCCATTTCCACCGCTTTACATTTTAAAATATATCTC
>NC_051409.1:2342271-2342402 GCF_015228065.2 Penaeus monodon | reverse complement strand
ATATAGAAAATGTGATTTATAATTCGATAAAGGATAAGTTTATGCAACGAAAATTTAGTTACTATCTACCATCTGTCAAGAAATATTACCATGTTTAATTTCAGTTAAAGGCAACAAATGTATCCGGACCC
>NC_051409.1:2340450-2341556 GCF_015228065.2 Penaeus monodon | reverse complement strand
AAAGAGAAATATATTTTTGCAGAACACACACGCGCGCGTTAGCAAGATATCCCTTTCCACGAGACATTTCGCAATGACCAAATTTTTATTAGAGCAAAACGTTAACTGCCTGATATGCAAATTTCGTAAGCTGATAAGGAAATTTACATACGTGTTCCAAAGAAATACAATTGAAAACGAGCTTCTTTTTACAAATGTAATAATTCAATAAAATAATATTTAGTTAAGTCCTGTCAGTTAGTAAAATATTTTACATCATTAATCATTGCATTAAACATAACCACTGCAAGTGCAAGAGAGAGAGAGATGATCAAAACATCTGTATTCAACTGCAAGTCATAAAAATAAATACATATAAATGAAAATAAACAGTTCGACAGGAGAGTGCCTCGAGTAAAATATATTTTTCGCATGAGGATAAATAGTTTTAAAAAGCTGTAATGGAGTTGGGAATAAGTCACAAAGGTCGGGCACAGAGAAAATTCTTGCAACGAATTTTGTTTTTCATCACGAGAATGCTTCTTGATTGAATAAAACACACAATGGCGTCTCATTTTTTCGTTGTCTTTCTGTATTTACGTCATCAAAAAATCTAAATGTTTAAGAAAAACTATCCTACTAATTTGCACGAGAAAGAGAAACAGAGATGGCCGTGTGTACTTTTGGGGCGATTTTTTTCCATATTTTTTACTTTTATTTTTCCTTCTTCAATACCAAGACCCCAAACAGATCTCTTCAATTTGACGTAACAATTTCTCAGACCCACTTCTTCCCTCTTTTCCTTCCCGTTCGCAATATTCCTTCACCCCTCTCTCTATATATCCATATTTATTAATCCATCTCCCTTACTCCCTTCCTCTTTATAAAAGGCCTCTCTTTCTCTTCCGCCTGCTTTCCTTCCCCTTTTTTTTGTTTCGTGGATTTCCTCGATTTCCCTTTCTCCTCCTTTCTTCAGATATTGCATCTTCTCTCCGCCACCCAAGGGAGAGGGACACCGAATGGAAAGGAGCAGTTTATTTATACGTTTTTTTCTCTGCAGCAAGGGCCCTTGTTTACAGAGGATCTCTTTTGACAAGAAAAAAGATCATTCCCTAATCTTCGGCTTT
>NC_051409.1:2339723-2339967 GCF_015228065.2 Penaeus monodon | reverse complement strand
AAAACACTAACTGGTTTTAAGTTACTCTTATCGGCACGTTTGCCAAGAATAGGATTACGAAGCTTTTCTTGCATGTGCAGCGCAAAATCCCTTTTCGAACCCCTCATTACGAAGGCCAAAGCCCCCCAAGGGGCACTAAACCCGGGCCCTGCGAGGCAAGAGGCTTGAGGGGCCAATAAACAATTTAATTTTTCCCCCCCCACACCAAGATTAAAAAACAAAGTTTAAAGGGGGAAGATGGGGG
>NC_051409.1:2339039-2339224 GCF_015228065.2 Penaeus monodon | reverse complement strand
GAGTATGAATTTATGTTTTAAAGGGTTTTAAAAACAAAGGAATGGGGGTGTGGGGGGTATAAATATATAAAAAAAAAAAATATTAAATAATAAAAAAATATAAAATACACAACAATAGACTAACACACAAAAACCCACCACACACCACACCCACAAAACCCAAACAACCCACAACCACACCACCA
>NC_051409.1:2338908-2338979 GCF_015228065.2 Penaeus monodon | reverse complement strand
TATAAAATAAAAATATATTAAAAATTATATAAATAAAACATGTAATATAAAATAAAAATAATAAATAAAAA
>NC_051409.1:2338553-2338622 GCF_015228065.2 Penaeus monodon | reverse complement strand
AAAAATATTCCATACATAACAAATGTTATTTTATATACGCGTGGGGTTTAGGGGGTGGAAATTTTCTAT
>NC_051409.1:2338191-2338476 GCF_015228065.2 Penaeus monodon | reverse complement strand
TTCTTGTTTCCTTAAACGCTTCAATCTCTCCTCCTTTATTACTGTTTTTTGCCGACCCAGCGTCCTCCCTTCCTCACGTCTCCCCGTCCGCAGGGCTTCCACAGCCAGTCCTCCCGCGGAGCATATTCCGCTACTCTCTCGACATTATGTATTCCTTGTACCGTTAGGATTTTTGCCTGAGTCCGGCCAGGCGAAATTGGTTCCGTACGCTTGGCAGCATCTTTAGAGGGAAACTTTGGAAAACTTTATGAAAGAAAAATGATTTTTATTTCCAAGGTTGCTTTA
>NC_051409.1:2337688-2338010 GCF_015228065.2 Penaeus monodon | reverse complement strand
CAAATCTATTAATGTTATTATTTAGTTTACTCTCATAACATTGAGATTAATTAGAAATGTTAGTACTAATATTAATGCTGCAAATAATTGATATCAAAACATATTCAAATGCACAAAACATACGAGTAGTTATCACTGGAGGATTTAATCGCAATTCATGATCTTATTTTATGTGTAAAAAATATTTTTTGTAGTATTTCTTTAGATACTGCGAACCAGCTTCCTTATCAATAATGATTTGCATACCAGACAGTAAACTTTAGTTTCCTCTAATAAGATTTTGGCCATTTTGAAGTGCTTCGTAGAAAAGCATATTTAGATA
>NC_051409.1:2335891-2337147 GCF_015228065.2 Penaeus monodon | reverse complement strand
GCCCTTTCATTCTTCCACAGGAATTGAGCGAGAGCTAAAAGAATTGATAGCTGGCATGCTCCACGTCAACAAACACTGGGTCTAGTGTCTCTTTGAAAGCAATGGCAGGTCCTTCTGGACTTGATATTTAAATGTTGTTAAATTGCTAGAGCTACTCAAACTTTTATGAAAGATCAACAATAATTACTTGTTTATTATGGAGAGACCTTAACAGAAAAAATAATCTTTTTACTGTACAAAAATTGTTCCATTTAAATCTTACAAAATCCTTCGTTACACACTATACCCATTGAATTTTCACCCTTTTTAAAAATGATCAGTGCGACACAAAGTTAATAACTGCTATTAGCTTAATTCCATCTGTGTGATACATGTTGCAAAAGAACTATTGTATAATTTCAACCTAACAGTTCAACAGTTCCCCCTACAATCGGTTTTCTCTCCAGCTTAAACACACAAAACACTGTTTATTCACTGATATCATTGGTTTACATTTCCCAACGCCTGTCTACACGGGTTTTGGCATATCTCCGCATTAACTTCGGGAGTAAAATCATTCATGTTAAAAAAAAAAATTTCCTGTGACAAAACCAGGGGTAATGTCGGACAGGGAAAGCTCGACAGCACCAGCAGGAAACCGGATCACCAAGATGACAAGCGAAGCTCTCGTTAGATCTTTAAACAACGCCTAACCTTCATACATATCAAATGTCACAATTATAAACATCAGTGAAGAGTTAAATCACAATTAATATTCCAAAAACTAGCAATATTTGACAAGGAAACAACATTACAGGAAAACAAAGGTAAAAACTGAAGCACTTGTTCGAATTGTCTCGTACCCGCACTCCCTCGACTAGTTCAGCCTAAAAGATGTTCCTTGCTGGTGTTGTTGTTCTCTTTCGTGTCCTATTTAACACACAAATTATTTACTACAATATATTCTCTTTAATAAACGGTAGCCGATGAAACCACATATTAAAAGGAGTTAATTACATTATTGGCAGATATAAAAGGAGCAATGATTATATTACGTGGTGCTTTCATGTAGCTTCATGATTGCACCACCAAATTCAAAATAATAATATTCTCGTTTAAAGCTATGAATGACTCTAATTGCTGACACTAATATCCTAATATCACAATACCCTTTTACTTCAAGATTTCTTTATTCATATATATTTTCATCGTACTTCTATTACGAATATTTGGATCATTCATGTTATAACGACAAAAACACTAGCATTGTCTAAGCT
>NC_051409.1:2334941-2335047 GCF_015228065.2 Penaeus monodon | reverse complement strand
AGCACTTTTCGATCCGTTCTTCCTCCTCCCACATACTCCTCCCTTTTACCCTTCTAGCTCCCTTTACAACTAGTTCTTCATATTAAGACAGCTATTAGAAAAATTC
>NC_051409.1:2333498-2333970 GCF_015228065.2 Penaeus monodon | reverse complement strand
AGGTGCCTCGACCCAAGGGAAACAGTTAATTTTTTTCAACTGATTTTTGGCCAAGTTATTTCTAATTTAATCTTCTTATGAAACGACAGCCGCGCCAAACTGCCATTTAAATAATAGATTATGCGTGTATTTTTATACATCTATTCCTGCCTTTCATAGAAAAGAGCACTGGCCTGTTGGTTCTATCAAGAGTATTAACCATCGACCTATTTTCAAAATGGAATTTCTATTTTGCTCCGTGAATTTAAAATAGGTTATTAATACAAAAGACATCGGAATGTAGAGAGAAACATTGGCAAACACTCATAACTCACTTATTCAACATACAAACATATATTCTAATAAACAAAGAAACACATACAGCCCCCAACATACTTACACATACCCAGAGCAAGATAAAAGTAATCTGTTCTGTCAGTGTAACTGTGTAATGTAGCTTATTCCACACAAACACACAAAAAGCACATACTCT
>NC_051409.1:2332964-2333383 GCF_015228065.2 Penaeus monodon | reverse complement strand
CTTCGCGCGCGCATATGCACATGGCCTGTGATACTACCTACGTTATTCCCTGAATAAACTGCAAAGACTGAAAAAGTAATAGAAAATGAAAAGAGGATCTTGCAGACTCCACTCATACCAAGATCAGAATATGCAGATTTTGTTATTAAAAGAAGGAAGTTCAGACTCTTGAGTGCGAAATGAGCGAGATTAATCAACTTAAAAGTTGAAAGAAAAACTTATTAAACATGAAAAAAGAAAGGAACTGCAAATCTTAAAAGGCAAATTAAAGTAAATGACTATGGTAATTTTTCCAATAATATTATTAGTCCAGGTAACCTAATCTCTAACCTAAACATATACTATTTATTCATTATCTTTTGATTGAAAACCTATTTTTGCAATGATATTTTGTGGAAATATATATTTATATCTTTTTT
>NC_051409.1:2332637-2332782 GCF_015228065.2 Penaeus monodon | reverse complement strand
TCACCGATGTATACTAAATATAGATCTATGACTCTGAAATCAAAGGCGAGGTCCCTGAACCCTCTGCAGAAAGTTGCGTGAGCGTTCACTCTCTCTTTCAAATTTTCTGTCACAGACACTTTTGCTTTGATGTCCGAAATAAATG
>NC_051409.1:2332200-2332519 GCF_015228065.2 Penaeus monodon | reverse complement strand
CCCTTCTACGCCTTTCTACGGAGAAGTTAACGGAACCTGTTTCTGAATGTGCATTATCCTTATTGCCAGTATAATTACACTAATCTACATGCAGATTAATCTTATTGCTCCAAGGAAACGTGCATTGCCAGAGATTGCAAGGAGAATCCAGAACACGAGTTACTAGCACATCAGTTATTTTATTTTAAGAGATGTAATAAGGATATTTTCATCACTCAAATAATACTGGTAATTCTATTATAAATCATTTATTGCATCTCTCATAATGAACATAATATAATGCTAGATTTGATGAAAAATACTGCGTAGCGAAGAACAT
>NC_051409.1:2331874-2332052 GCF_015228065.2 Penaeus monodon | reverse complement strand
AGCGTATAGATACAGTGCAGTGCAGAACAAACGCAAAAAGCACATTGCATACTTACTTTATCACGCAAATACACTCACAGACACATGCAAAGATACAAGCAAGCAAAGCGGCACTGAAAGACCCAGGGAATCAAACACACAAGTACAGACGCCCGACAGTGAGGAACACTACATTATA
>NC_051409.1:2331718-2331796 GCF_015228065.2 Penaeus monodon | reverse complement strand
TGCAACAAGAGATATACTCCTGCAAACAGACATGATCATACAAGACATACAGGGAATGATGACTTTGCTAATACACAG
>NC_051409.1:2331243-2331321 GCF_015228065.2 Penaeus monodon | reverse complement strand
GTGATCATCAGGGCACACAAATCCCCATTAGAGTAATCCGGGGATTACCCAAAAATAATATTCATAGTAACTCGGATT
>NC_051409.1:2330330-2330978 GCF_015228065.2 Penaeus monodon | reverse complement strand
GATATATATATCAGAAATGAGAAATTTCACTTTAGAAATGATCTCACCTCATACTATGATTCTGCTTTTTCTACATCTTTATCTGCGTGTTAAAGAAAAAGTGAGAGAGAGAGAAAAAAGAATATGTTGATAAGTAGATAAACAAATACATAAATTGGGAATAAATAATTGAATAGAAACAAAAAAATTATAAACAAGTAAAAAACAAATTTCAAAAGAACAAAATTGCTATATGAACTACATATTCAAACTGACATAACACTTATTTTTTCTTTTTAAAGCCGTTCGACTAACTTATTCAAAGTGGATATACCAATCAAAATACTAATTAACTTTGTCACAGGAGGGACTGGCTAATCCCTACACTGCAATGCTGCTAATTCACAAGCGTTTGATATCAGACAAGTTAATTACAGTTATCACCAGTGAAGTTGATTAAGACCGACTGACGCTACTGTCTGTTTAGTCATAAGGATCTCGAAGGTAATTTGTATCAAGTCTAAATATTATCCTTACAAAGATCAAAGGCCGAAGACGTTGAAGCATTGGAGGACGACTATCATAATGCAATTATTTCCAGGTAACATTAACACTGGAGGAAGTATTAATATACTTAACACACAAAACCACCCACACACACGCCCAGCA
>NC_051409.1:2329249-2330243 GCF_015228065.2 Penaeus monodon | reverse complement strand
CAGCCAAACAGCTAGAGAACTATACAGAGAAGCATCCTATGCCATAAAAGCGACTTTTCTCTATATCTAACGGCCAGTTTCAGCCGACCTCGTGAACCGCTCAAAGACCTTCTCCATAAAAGGATCGTGATGGCCATTGCGGGAGCGCCAGTTGTCCCTTAATTAGCGTGTCCTGGTTAGAGAACCATTACTCCGTGCACTGGGCGTAAGAAAACGTAGAATGAATGTAGCTTAGAACTTTTGAATCTATTTTATGACTTGTCGCGTTATTTTGTTAAGTTTTAGCGTTTCATTTCTTTATTTTTGTAAGAATAGGAAAATATAGTCTTGGATGTATACATATTCTTTTTACTTTCATATCACACAAATATCCAAAGCGTAAAGCAGAATTTTTCAGTGTAAGTACGGAGTGCTTCTCTTTTAGTTACTGGTGTAATGTTTGTTTATATATTTCCAAAACTGTGAAGCAGACTATTTTTTGTTAGAAATTGACGTACCTAACGATTCTGGTTTTCCTCGTTATTATAACACGGTAGCAAGGAACAAAAGAATGATGATAAGAAAAAGAAAACTTTACCTGTGAATAACCTACTTCAAAACTTCTTGTGATTTTTACTCTTTAACTTTACGCCTTCAAGGATTTATCTTTAGAACAAGTTGTGTGATGTTTGTTTACTCTCTCTCTCTCCCTCCAACACACAAACAGTAGCGCCCGCAGACTGCGCGTTCTTCCCTTGTTTTCCTTCGATTCCACCAGCAGTAACTTCGAGAAATGCAACTTGCAGGGGGAACGGCATGTCCCGAAGCAGGTGAGAAATTAGGCAACTGCCTGTATACGTCAGGAATATTGTAAAGCATCGAGAGTTGTGAGGCAATATGTTTGAAGAGGGAATACCACAGAGGTTGGTCGGAGGCGAGGTATAAAGGGGGGAATGATTTACGTTGAGTATTAGCACTGTCGTCATTGAAATTACCTTTAATGCAGTTAGTTCTG
>NC_051409.1:2328412-2329186 GCF_015228065.2 Penaeus monodon | reverse complement strand
TGTACGCCCTCAAATTCATAAAAAAAAGATTTGAAATTAAAGCAGTAAGGTATGGCGTCCCTCTTGATTTATGTCCCTCATTGTAGTATAAATGACTTGTGGTTAATATTCTAGATAGATAAGTTTTAAAAATTCCGAATAGGTACAAAAAAATTATCTTCATTACATATAGAATAAAACATTCGCAAAGTAGTCCCAACAAGTCTGCAAACTTGTTTTTTCAATAGAAGCTCCATCCTTTTTTTATCTTTTTATTATTTTTATCATTTTTTAAGATTAGTACCAGGCACGAAGAGGGTCGTCGAATGCGCAAATATTAATTCTGATCACTGACCCAGATTACAAAAGGCTTCCACTCATGGGAGCGGTTTTTCACAAATCAGTCTTGGAGAAAGGCCCATGAATCCTGATCAATCAGTCTATTGTGCAGCTGAAAGTGGACAACTTTTCCAGGCCAGGTATACACTTATGCACAGATCGTTGACGTCTTGGTAATTTCCACTTGGTTTCGAGCTGTTTATCCATTCAAATCCCTGTCTGTCTGTCGCCAACTCAATTCCTAAACGAAGCTCCCTTGAAGAGCCCCTGGGTAGAACCAGAATAACATTTTTCTTCGAGAGTTTCGTTTTTATCCATCTTGCTTGAACTTTTTACTCTCTCAAAATTTCTTTTGAAGAAATGTTTAGTATCCCGCTTGTCTTTCAGATTTTTTTTTTCTGTTCTTCAACTTTTTGAGCTAAAAGCCGATAGTTTTCCCATGTTATATATGTATGT
>NC_051409.1:2327707-2328339 GCF_015228065.2 Penaeus monodon | reverse complement strand
GAAATTATTTATTTTTGCAATTCCAGAAACGTTTATGTTCGCGAGATTTGAGCGCAGAGATTTGAAAGTTGGCAAATGAACAGTCACGCAGCGTACCTATTAATCTGCCGAGGTAGCTATTTGAATTCCCGGCCATAAATCTCTGCAGCAGCTGTCCAAACTTTTTCAAAAACAAACATGCTCCCTTTAACACTAAATGCTCCATGGGGGGGGGTAAACTCATATTTCTCTGCATGGTATATTAAATGTTTAAATAATTCTCTGAGTGATATGACCGAGGATTTATTTTATAAGAGAATCTTCCAGAAATCCCGCTGTAAATACTTGTACTAAGTACTATTGATTGCAATGATTTTATAACGTACTTTTCTAAATATATTGTGTAAAATGTTGCAGATATTGAAGATTATATCGAAAGTAAAACGTGTGGCAGTAGCACTGCTTATTGATAATGAAAATACATCCAACAGACATTACGATATATGTTCTTCACGATAAGATGTCAGAATGTGCATGACTACTATGTTTTCTTACTTTACGCAACAGTATATACAACATTTCATTACGTTTATAAAGTCAATGCTTCTTTAACAATGCGTGTATTATTGACATTTCTGTTTCATATATCAAGG
>NC_051409.1:2327153-2327373 GCF_015228065.2 Penaeus monodon | reverse complement strand
CTTCTCTCCTAAACAATTTTCTGTTTAGGTATATATACTCCTGGGAAATTTGATTTATTTCGGGAGCCGTTTGACGAGTCTCATGAAGACAGGCAGGTGAAGTTATCGGTCTATTTTTTCCTTTTTTTTCATATTTATTTGATTTTTTCTTCTTTCGTTTCTATTTGCCCGGCTTGTAAAGCTAACCAGTTAGTGCATGCATCATGACTCTCTCTCTCTC
>NC_051409.1:2326831-2326976 GCF_015228065.2 Penaeus monodon | reverse complement strand
AGAGACTTTCAGATTGATATATTGTATATTTGCCAGGAACGTTTACTCTCTTTTGTCAGTTTTCTGTGTTTCCTGTTCTCTACATTGTGTATTTCACGCAATTTAGTTTGGTTAAATACATAAAAAAGTACTGCCACGTGAGAAA
>NC_051409.1:2326409-2326718 GCF_015228065.2 Penaeus monodon | reverse complement strand
AAAGAAATCCGTGATGTACGTAATGTGATTCCATTTTTATTGCAAGCCATCAGTTTCTAACGATTTGCAATCAATTCCACGTTGCAATGATCTATTGCAGAGAAGGAATTTGGGAGTTTTTCAATATCTTTATACAGGGTAGAAATGATACATATCAGAGAGAATTTAACGGGAAATTCATTATGGGATATTTGAATAATATTCAGGTAAGTGCTGCTTGAAAGCGAACCTCGAGGGTCGTAACTGAAATGAGGGAAGAGGCACACTAAGTATGCTAAATCAGGATTTTTTTTTATCATTGGCACAGTG
>NC_051409.1:2326248-2326357 GCF_015228065.2 Penaeus monodon | reverse complement strand
GGGAATGATTTAGCTGTTCCATTCTGGCTTATTATGCCATATGTTATCTTCCATTAACCGCAAAGTAAATAGGTAGAAAGACTTTTTTGTTCACAGTGTTAATAATCGC
>NC_051409.1:2325809-2326140 GCF_015228065.2 Penaeus monodon | reverse complement strand
AAACGAGCGTAATAATAAAAAAAACTATAAAATATTTGAGACAAAACGTATAACAAGCTGTAGCAATAACTGGAGATAATGATAAATACCAAAATTAAATGTAAAAGATATTATAGACGATGATGCAGCATTAATGCTTCATCCAACATAAAAAGCCTCTGATCACGTTTTGATTCACAAACGAAATATACTCATTTTGATATACGAATCAGACTCTTGTAGTTTATAAAAGAGATTAAAAACAACTATTCAGTTAATCATTTATATCACTGAACGATATTTGTACTTATAACTCTATATCACTAAACGATATTTGTACCTATAACTCAGT
>NC_051409.1:2325257-2325783 GCF_015228065.2 Penaeus monodon | reverse complement strand
AAAAAAAACAAAAAAAAACGTACTTTGAAGCCTTACACTTTTGTAGCTGTCAGATGTGTTTAGATAAAAAAGGTATGACTTTACTGCGGCAATTACGTTCCTGTAATGGCTGGACACACAAGGCCCCTACCCTAAAATTTCATGCATTCATAGCTTGCAAATCATTGTTACTGCTAACAAACATGCAGATGATATTTTGGACTACTGAGTACAGCCTGTTTTGTACGTTCTTTAATGTGATGTTCATGTTATTTAGAAATAGAAACTAGGGTAAAATGTATCAAGAGATTATCATGAATTCGAAATAATGCAATAGAATTTTTTTAAGAGAATGAAGTAAATGAAACAACTGATAGCTAAATACGTAATGGCATTGTAGAAAACGGTGCATCAAAACTTTCGAAAACATAGTCCATATCACAACAGAAAAATATGTTATTCTTGCAAGTTCAATTTATCAAGTTTTACACGACGCTTGCTTCAAAAATCTGCGAAAAACAACGATGTTTGCTTCCTTTCCCCAGCA
>NC_051409.1:2324886-2325081 GCF_015228065.2 Penaeus monodon | reverse complement strand
TTTCCGAAACGAGAGTTGAAGCGGGGGTCGAGATCAGCGCGGAGGCAATGAGGCAAAGAGGTCGTTAGGGTTGAGACCATGGGCAGGGGAGGATGCTGATGGGGATGGGGGGAGGGGGCTGAGGCATGTTGCTTCTGGATCGCACTCGTAAAGGTGCTTTGGAAACTGTAGTCCATACATGATTGTTTTGGGTGT
>NC_051409.1:2324554-2324676 GCF_015228065.2 Penaeus monodon | reverse complement strand
CACACACTTGAATGAATAGAACAAGCACTGAGAAACAAAAATGAAAGGATCCCTGAATCTAATTTGCCTTCACCCAAATCAGCCCAATGATAACCCTTTTCCAATTACACATAACCCTCTAC
>NC_051409.1:2323231-2324527 GCF_015228065.2 Penaeus monodon | reverse complement strand
TCATTCCCTTTACAGCCAGAGGAACATTCTCTTCGCCTAATTATTTATTCAACCTTGTTCTTATGTAATCTGTGAAAAAAAAAATCGCGCGTTACTTCCACGATGATTAATCGTTGTCTGGTCTTCACAGTCTCTTGTCTTATGAATGATTATTTCCCAGGTGTTTTCTCTTAAGGTCTTGATTTTTGTTTGGGCGTGTGAGCGATTTTCTTTCTTTTTCTGACGTTTTCAAACTTGGTCACTTCTTTCTTCTGTATGCTGTAAGCGTGTAAGAGATGTTATGTGAGATAAACTATTCGCCGGTACTTTTAATATGTTACTCATTAAGGGAGAACATTCGTATAGTGGCATTGTCGTATTTTATATATGATATAAAATGGTATATCATAGAATAACACGTCAGTCAACACTGAACTTGCTTTACCTTGTAGCAGTATTTCTTTCCTTTGCGACCAATAATCGAGAATTCTACAGATAGCGAATGCTTTAAATTCCTGTTCTTTTTCATATGGCCAGCCTTCTATTGTGTAGGGCCATTCAAGTACCACATGTAATGAGTCCTGACAGGTGGTATAACTCTAAGCTGTTTAATTGTGAAGTAATGAACAACTGGCAGCTTCTCCTTGTAAGGCATATCTCCCGCTGCTTTCTTATAGGACCCCTAATCTTATTAATGGAAAAATGGCAACTCGCCCCGGACTCTGGAGTGTTCGATTCCTTGTTTCATGTTTTATTTTAATCAGCTGATACGTAATACTTATGCTTACCTATTGTTTGCTATTATACAGCATAAGCAGTATCCATTATTTTTATCTATACTTACTGCCTTTAGCACAATTTTCTTTATGTAACCATTTATCTTCATATTTTAAAATTTTCTCCAAAGCGACTCCAGAGCCTGGATTGAGTTGCCAGTTTATAATTTTCCTGAGAATGGGGTCTAGACCAAGAATTTATTATCAGCTTATCAAAACTCATTACTTCTTACACTACAAGATTAAGCTACGAAATATCGCCCGACAACTGGCATTGGATCTACAGATGACCGCAGTACTGGATATTGTTGATAATTGTTAATAATGTATCTGTACATCCTAGACGCATGGACGGTAGTTGTAGGAACAGATATTATCTCGCTGCACATTTTTGGATATTCAGATGTAACCGTAAATAACTTGGGAGCCAGTCAGTTTTGAAATGATTATGATCACAGGGTCACCGAAGTGTGGAGACATGATTTGCATGATAGATTTGGAAGATGGGACGTCGATAAGATAAAAAGAGATGGGCAACGTT
>NC_051409.1:2322595-2322870 GCF_015228065.2 Penaeus monodon | reverse complement strand
AGTGAAAAATAAAAAAAGGATCGTGCAGCTGCAGACCTAACGCCTCACGCAGCCTGTCGCCTCCCTCGGCGCCTGCTTCGGAGCTTCGTCTGGAGGTGTCTCTTGCCTCGTGAGGGGCGCTGGCACCGCGACAAGAGAAAGTGAGGCGTGAGGTGGAGCGAGGCAATGAGGCAAGGCGTCTGTGGCCATTACGAGGGAAAAGGCTGGAAATGGAGGAGAGGCCATAATGCTTTCGAATCGTTCTTTCTCATAAATCGTCGGGTTTTTAAGGTTTC
>NC_051409.1:2322222-2322298 GCF_015228065.2 Penaeus monodon | reverse complement strand
ATTTTTTTCCCATTATATTTTCTTCTCATATCTTCGTATATATATGTGGCATGTAGCAAAATTATAATACATGATG
>NC_051409.1:2321679-2322104 GCF_015228065.2 Penaeus monodon | reverse complement strand
CGCCCACCCATGTTTCTACAAATGTATGAATACATTTAATTTATTAATTTAGGAGTGAACACTTTTTCACTTTCCTGTGTGGAAGGTCGTCCCTCAACCACTTTCCTGTGTGGAAGGTCGTCCCTCAACCACTTTCCTGTGTGGAAGGTCGTCCCTCAACCACTTTCCTATGTGGAAGGTCGTCCCTCATCCACTTTCCTGTGTGGAAGGTCGTCCCTCAACCACTTTCCTGTGTGGAGAGTCGCCCACGAAGCTGTTTCACTCTCCACTCGACAATCCACGAGGACGGAGTGACTACCTGTTGCTCTCTGGCGGTTATAGATTGCCTCCTTATTAATCATGGATTTTACGCGATGATTTATCGCCGGCGGAAAATACCATGGGAATAGTAGGAGAAAAGTATGTTATTTTATACTGAAGATATA
>NC_051409.1:2320247-2321201 GCF_015228065.2 Penaeus monodon | reverse complement strand
AGCTGGAAATTATTACATTTGTTTCCCAGCGTATTAAATAAAATTTGCTCTGTGTTTTGATCCGCCCAAATTCAGTACACACATTTTTTTAAGGTTAAAATACACTATGATAAGTCCACGGTAGAAGGTTAGGCAGGGAATCTGGTTAGGAAGAATAGCAGTCCTGGTATCTTAGACTACAAGACATAGTTTACATTTAAGTTCACTATGTCAAATGCAGAAAAAAAGTATGAATGAGAATGAATAACTCCGTGGTGCAGGATTTTTTATTCTCATTCATACCTTTTTCCCTGTGGTTTTATCCACGGATATGGATTCCATGCGGAAAACTGGATTACATACTGTGAACACATGTACATGGTTAACCGTATGGTAAATATATGATATTGGTTTATATAGGACGTACTAAGAATTTACTTTTCATGCCACTACCAAATGATAGATGAGTGGTAATCTTTTGCGCATTTCTGTTCACATTAAGAGAAAAAATACTTTCCAGGAAATGCGTTCAATTGGACTGTAACATTGTTAACGAAGCTCAAAAAAATGACGGTGTTTATAATTCGTAGCGGTTTACAACGCTCTTTCGTATCATTAATTTCAACATTTTCTGAGAAAGCGATGATATCTCACCTCCATGTTTAAAAATAGTATATAGATATCCTCCCAAATAACGGGCAGCAATTCTAGAAAGGAGCAGTCTCCTCTTTGGACCTGGGAAGTTAGTGGTCATTTAATACAGCTTACCGTCCGGGATCAGAATCTCTCAGAATATATCCTAGTAAGGAGAGAGAACTTTAACAGCCCCATTCACAATAGTGAACAATACAGTGCTACGTGTAGTTACAACATCTATCTGAACGATGTCCCTGGTTTACAGAGATTCTTTTAGTATGCGTACTGGGCGATTGTTTGGCGTTTGATTCAAATGCTGTATTTTTAAAGGCGAATACG
>NC_051409.1:2319670-2320163 GCF_015228065.2 Penaeus monodon | reverse complement strand
AGAGAGAGAGAGAGCCATGCGTGAGGGTAATCATACTGAATCCCTGCGAAGAAGAAGCACGATACTTCCAGCCAGGATCGCAAGCTTGGCAACATACTACCATTTTTTTTCTTTTTCCTGTTCTCAAAGGTACACAATTCACTCCCACGACTTCCGGGTGAGGTGGTAACCCTAACCCTCGGGGCTTGAACAGATGTTTCCTCCTTTCCCTCTCTTCCCACTTGTATCTCTGCTCTAATGGAGTCTTTGTCTTAAGTTCCTTTGTGTCAGCTACAAGTTCTTGTGAAGCTGTCGTTGTGATGCCGTGCTGTTTGGCTGCGTCGTGTACAGGCTCTCTCGTGTAAAGCTGTAATTTGCAGTATCTGGCTGTTCACACAAACCGCTTATCCTGGAAAAAAAGAGTATAGATTTTTTGGGATGTTAATTTTTATATAACATTATCAGTGTTATTACAGTTAATTAGGTAAATTAATGTTTTGGTAATGCTTTTTCC
>NC_051409.1:2318939-2319429 GCF_015228065.2 Penaeus monodon | reverse complement strand
TCTGCAAGTGTGTGTATGTACGTGCCTACGTATATCTGTGTAAAGGAGGAATATGAAAGAGCATACGAACAAGCTGTGCAAATCTTTGTTCTTCTTAAACAAACCGGCAAAATTTTATCCTAAGTAAATGAGCGAAACAAGAGGAAGAATATTTCTGTCGAGTAAAGGAGACGAAGTGAAAAAAACGAATCGAGAAATGACAAAAGCCAGATATGAGCATCATGTTCCACCTTTTCAATTTCACCGTTCAGGTCTTTCTCGTTTTTTCACACACAATCTCCGGCGTGGAGGCTGCGCGGACTGGCTATGCACATATCATTCTGTCACTGTCTTTTAGACTGTTCAGAAAGATGCGTTTTGTCCTGAATTCTGGCGACTATCCATTTTCGTTTTGTTTCCACCAGACTAATAATGTACTATAATACCTTATTTAGGCCCTGTGTTTGTTCTTTTCTTTTCTTTTTATAAATCTTTGTACGGCATATATTGA
>NC_051409.1:2318401-2318713 GCF_015228065.2 Penaeus monodon | reverse complement strand
ATTATAATGTAACAATACGATTTCATCTCTCACGTCCTGTATTCCGTCCGGAAGTCAACTTATATATATTTATAATCCGTTGATATTTTCGTTCCAGTACACACGAAATGAGAGGGGAAAAAAAATCTGAAACAGTTTGTGTGTCCCTTCCGTGTTGCGATGTAATTGCTACTTGTCCTCCTCAACATCATACAAACCCTGACAATTTTGGTAGAAACAGAAAATTTGGTTCAGTGATATTTCTATAGCTACGTTACAGCGTAATCTAAAATGTAATGGCAACTAATGTGTATTTGTTTCCAGTTTGTAGAC
>NC_051409.1:2318020-2318371 GCF_015228065.2 Penaeus monodon | reverse complement strand
CTGCTTCACTCTATTGTCTCAGTTGTTAAATCATGGCTATATATTGAAACTGTGAATTCATATCCTGTTGGTTATTTCCGTTTTTTATCATTTAGAAATATTTAGTAATGTTTTTACAAATTCACTGAATTAGTGGCGAATCTAAGAGCTTCATTTACAATACACAAAGTTAAAACAGAGACAATATTGGATGAAATCTATATATGGAAAAAAACGAGAGACTGAATTCTCTCTTGTAATCCAGATAAAGTGAGTCTCTAAACTGTCCGCAATTTCCTTCCATTTGGTAGAGCCATGATAACGCACATCATGTGGCAATATCCAGCAATTAATCACACACACTATCTCTTG
>NC_051409.1:2314749-2315100 GCF_015228065.2 Penaeus monodon | reverse complement strand
CAAGAGATAGTGTGTGTGATTAATTGCTGGATATTGCCACATGATGTGCGTTATCATGGCTCTACCAAATGGAAGGAAATTGCGGACAGTTTAGAGACTCACTTTATCTGGATTACAAGAGAGAATTCAGTCTCTCGTTTTTTTCCATATATAGATTTCATCCAATATTGTCTCTGTTTTAACTTTGTGTATTGTAAATGAAGCTCTTAGATTCGCCACTAATTCAGTGAATTTGTAAAAACATTACTAAATATTTCTAAATGATAAAAAACGGAAATAACCAACAGGATATGAATTCACAGTTTCAATATATAGCCATGATTTAACAACTGAGACAATAGAGTGAAGCAG
>NC_051409.1:2314407-2314719 GCF_015228065.2 Penaeus monodon | reverse complement strand
GTCTACAAACTGGAAACAAATACACATTAGTTGCCATTACATTTTAGATTACGCTGTAACGTAGCTATAGAAATATCACTGAACCAAATTTTCTGTTTCTACCAAAATTGTCAGGGTTTGTATGATGTTGAGGAGGACAAGTAGCAATTACATCGCAACACGGAAGGGACACACAAACTGTTTCAGATTTTTTTTCCCCTCTCATTTCGTGTGTACTGGAACGAAAATATCAACGGATTATAAATATATATAAGTTGACTTCCGGACGGAATACAGGACGTGAGAGATGAAATCGTATTGTTACATTATAAT
>NC_051409.1:2313693-2314183 GCF_015228065.2 Penaeus monodon | reverse complement strand
TCAATATATGCCGTACAAAGATTTATAAAAAGAAAAGAAAAGAACAAACACAGGGCCTAAATAAGGTATTATAGTACATTATTAGTCTGGTGGAAACAAAACGAAAATGGATAGTCGCCAGAATTCAGGACAAAACGCATCTTTCTGAACAGTCTAAAAGACAGTGACAGAATGATATGTGCATAGCCAGTCCGCGCAGCCTCCACGCCGGAGATTGTGTGTGAAAAAACGAGAAAGACCTGAACGGTGAAATTGAAAAGGTGGAACATGATGCTCATATCTGGCTTTTGTCATTTCTCGATTCGTTTTTTTCACTTCGTCTCCTTTACTCGACAGAAATATTCTTCCTCTTGTTTCGCTCATTTACTTAGGATAAAATTTTGCCGGTTTGTTTAAGAAGAACAAAGATTTGCACAGCTTGTTCGTATGCTCTTTCATATTCCTCCTTTACACAGATATACGTAGGCACGTACATACACACACTTGCAGA
>NC_051409.1:2312957-2313452 GCF_015228065.2 Penaeus monodon | reverse complement strand
GGAAAAAGCATTACCAAAACATTAATTTACCTAATTAACTGTAATAACACTGATAATGTTATATAAAAATTAAACATCCCAAAAAATCTATACTCTTTTTTTTCCAGGATAAGCGGTTTGTGTGAACAGCCAGATACTGCAAATTACAGCTTTACACGAGAGAGCCTGTACACGACGCAGCCAAACAGCACGGCATCACAACGACAGCTTCACAAGAACTTGTAGCTGACACAAAGGAACTTAAGACAAAGACTCCATTAGAGCAGAGATACAAGTGGGAAGAGAGGGAAAGGAGGAAACATCTGTTCAAGCCCCGAGGGTTAGGGTTACCACCTCACCCGGAAGTCGTGGGAGTGAATTGTGTACCTTTGAGAACAGGAAAAAGAAAAAAAATGGTAGTATGTTGCCAAGCTTGCGATCCTGGCTGGAAGTATCGTGCTTCTTCTTCGCAGGGATTCAGTATGATTACCCTCACGCATGGCTCTCTCTCTCTCT
>NC_051409.1:2311924-2312875 GCF_015228065.2 Penaeus monodon | reverse complement strand
CGTATTCGCCTTTAAAAATACAGCATTTGAATCAAACGCCAAACAATCGCCCAGTACGCATACTAAAAGAATCTCTGTAACCAGGGACATCGTTCAGATAGATGTTGTAACTACACGTAGCACTGTATTGTTCACTATTGTAAATGGGCTGTTAAAGTTCTCTCTCCTTACTAGGATATATTCTGAGAGATTCTGATCCCGGACGGTAAGCTGTATTAAATGACCACTAACTTCCCAGGTCCAAAGAGGAGACTGCTCCTTTCTAGAATTGCTGCCGTTTTTGGGAGGATATCTATATACTATTTTTAAACATGGAGGTGAGATATCATCGCTTTCTCAGAAAATGTTGAAATTAATGATACGAAAGAGCGTTGTAAACCGCTACGAATTATAAACAACCGTCATTTTTTTGAGCTTCGTTAACAATGTTACAGTCCAATTGAACGCATTTCCTGGAAAGTATTTTTTCTCTTAATGTGAACAGAAATGCGCAAAAGATTACCACTCATCTATCATTTGGTAGTGGCATGAAAAGTAAATTCTTAGTACGTCCTATATAAACCAATATCATATATTTACCATACGGTTAACCATGTACATGTGTTCACAGTATGTAATCCAGTTTTCCGCATGGAATCCATATCCGTGGATAAAACCACAGGGAAAAAGGTATGAATGAGAATAAAAAATCCTGCACCACGGAGTTATTCATTCTCATTCATACTTTTTTTCTGCATTTGACATAGTGAACTTAAATGTAAACTATGTCTTGTAGTCTAAGATACCAGGACTGCTATTCTTCCTAACCAGATTCCCTGCCTAACCTTCTACCGTGGACTTATCATAGTGTATTTTAACCCTAAAAAAATGTGTGTACTGAATTTGGGCGGATCAAAACACAGAGCAAATTTTATTTAATACGCTGGGAAACAAATGTAATAATTTCCAGCT
>NC_051409.1:2311047-2311441 GCF_015228065.2 Penaeus monodon | reverse complement strand
TATATCTTCAGTATAAAATAACATACTTTTCTCCTACTATTCCCATGGTATTTTCCGCCGGCGATAAATCATCGCGTAAAATCCATGATTAATAAGGAGGCAATCTATAACCGCCAGAGAGCAACAGGTAGTCACTCCGTCCTCGTGGATTGTCGAGTGGAGAGTGAAACAGCTTCGTGGGCGACTCTCCACACAGGAAAGTGGATGAGGGACGACCTTCCACATAGGAAAGTGGTTGAGGGACGACCTTCCACACAGGAAAGTGGTTGAGGGACGACCTTCCACACAGGAAAGTGGTTGAGGGACGACCTTCCACACAGGAAAGTGAAAAAGTGTTCACTCCTAAATTAATAAATTAAATGTATTCATACATTTGTAGAAACATGGGTGGGCG
>NC_051409.1:2310852-2310929 GCF_015228065.2 Penaeus monodon | reverse complement strand
CATCATGTATTATAATTTTGCTACATGCCACATATATATACGAAGATATGAGAAGAAAATATAAATGGGAAAAAAAT
>NC_051409.1:2310274-2310549 GCF_015228065.2 Penaeus monodon | reverse complement strand
GAAACCTTAAAAACCCGACGATTTATGAGAAAGAACGATTCGAAAGCATTATGGCCTCTCCTCCATTTCCAGCCTTTTCCCTCGTAATGGCCACAGACGCCTTGCCTCATTGCCTCGCTCCACCTCACGCCTCACTTTCTCTTGTCGCGGTGCCAGCGCCCCTCACGAGGCAAGAGACACCTCCAGACGAAGCTCCGAAGCAGGCGCCGAGGGAGGCGACAGGCTGCGTGAGGCGTTAGGTCTGCAGCTGCACGATCCTTTTTTTATTTTTCACT
>NC_051409.1:2309314-2309816 GCF_015228065.2 Penaeus monodon | reverse complement strand
AACGTTGCCCATCTCTTTTTTATCTTATCGACGTCCCATCTTCCAAATCTATCATGCAAATCATGTCTCCACACTTCGGTGACCCTGTGATCATAATCATTTCAAAACTGACTGGCTCCCAAGTTATTTACGGTTACATCTGAATATCCAAAAATGTGCAGCGAGATAATATCTGTTCCTACAACTACCGTCCATGCGTCTAGGATGTACAGATACATTATTAACAATTATCAACAATATCCAGTACTGCGGTCATCTGTAGATCCAATGCCAGTTGTCGGGCGATCTTTCGTAGCTTAATGCTTGTAGTGTAAGAAGTAATGAGTTTTGATAAGCTGATAATAATTCTTTGTATAGCCCCATTTAACAATAGGAAATACAGTGCTACGTGTGTTAAACATCTATCTGAACGATGTCCCTGGTTTACAGAGATTTTTTTAGTATGCGTACTGGGCGATTGTTTGGCGTTTGATTAAAAATGCTGTATTTTAAGGCGAATACG
>NC_051409.1:2308692-2309280 GCF_015228065.2 Penaeus monodon | reverse complement strand
GTGTGTATGGGGAAAATGTTTCTTCGTTTTGTGTGTTTGTGTCTGTGTGAGAGAGGAGAGAGAGCCATGCGTGAGGGTAATCATACTGAATCCTGCGAAGAAGAAGCACGATACTTCCAGCAGGATCGCAAGCTTGGAAAACATACTACCATTTTTTTTCTTTTTCCTGTTCTCAAAGGTACACAATTCACTCCCACGACTTCCGGGTGAGGTGGTACCCAACCCTCGGGGCTTGAACAGATGTTTCCTCCTTTCCCTCTCTTCCCATTTGTATCTCTGCTCTAATGGAGTCTTTGTCTTAAGTCCTTTTGTGTCAGCTAAAAGTCTTGTGAAGCTGGTCGTTGTGATGCCGTGCTGTTTGGCTGGCGTCGTGTAAGGCTCTCCCCGTGTAAAGCTGTAATTTGCAGTATCTGGCTGTTCACACAAACCGCTTATCCTGGAAAAAAAGAGTATAGATTTTTTGGGATGTTAATTTTTATATAACATTTCAGTGTAGTTACAGTTAATTAGGTAAATTAATGTTTTGGTAATGCTTTTTCCATAACCATAATTTAATTTAGAGTAAAAATTTATTGAGTGTTCTGAGAG
>NC_051409.1:2308014-2308514 GCF_015228065.2 Penaeus monodon | reverse complement strand
ATTTAATAAGAGAGAACGTCTGCAAGTGTGTGTATGACGTGCCTAGTATCTGTGTAAAGGAGGAATATGAAAGAGCATACGAACAAGCTGTGAAAAATCTTGTTCTTCTTAAAAAAAACCGGCAAAATTTTATCCTAAGTAAATGAGCGAAAAAGAGGAAGAATATTTCTGTCGAGTAAAGGAGACGAAGTGAAAAAAACGAATCGAGAAATGACAAAAGCCAGATATGAGCATCATGTTCCACCTTTTCAATTTCACCTTTCAGGTCTTTCTCGTTTTTTCACCCCACAATCTCCGGCGTGGAGGCTGCGCGGGACTGGCTATGCACAATCTTTCTGTCACTGTCTTTTAGACGGTTCAGAAAGATGCGTTTTGTCCTGAATTCTGGCGACTATCCATTTCGTTTGTTTCCACCAGACTAATAATGTACTATAATACCTTATTTAGGCCCTGTGTTTGTTCTTTCTTTTCTTTTTATAAATCTTTGTACGGCATATTGT
>NC_051409.1:2307465-2307803 GCF_015228065.2 Penaeus monodon | reverse complement strand
TATTATGTGTGTGTGTGTGTTGTTATTATAATGTAACAATACGATTTCATCCTCTCACGTCCTGTATTCCGTCCGGAAGTCAACTTATATATATTTATAATCCGTTGATATTTTCGTTCCAAGTACACACGAAATGAGAGGGGAAAAAAAATCTGAAACAGTTGTGTGTGTCCCTTCCGTGTTGCGATGTAATTGCTACTTGTCATCCTCAACATCATACAAACCCTGACAATTTTGGTAGAAACAGAAAATTTGTTCAGTGATATTTATAGCTACGTTACAGCGTAATTCTAAAATGTAATGGCAACTAATGTGTATTGTGTTCCCAGTTTGTAGAC
>NC_051409.1:2307126-2307435 GCF_015228065.2 Penaeus monodon | reverse complement strand
CTGCTTCACTCATTGTCTCAGTTTGTTAAATCATGGCTATATATTGAAACTGTAATTCATATCCTGTGGTTATTTCCGTTTTTTATCATTTAGAAATATTTAGTAATGTTTTTACAAATCACTGAATTAGTGCGAATCTAAGCGCTTCATTTACAAGACACAAAAGTTAAAACAGAGACAATATTGGATGAAATCATATATGGAAAAAAACGAGAGACTGAATTCTCTCTTGTAATCCAGATAAAGTGAGTCTCTAAACTGTCCGCAATTTCCTCCATGTGGTAGAGCCATGATAACGCACATCATGTG
>NC_051409.1:2305236-2305396 GCF_015228065.2 Penaeus monodon | reverse complement strand
CTCCATTTCCCTGCCTTACTCATTTTCTCTCCTCCCGTAGCAACGGCAGAAAAAAGTTTCCCAAAAATTCGGAAAATCCCCAAAGTAGATTTTCCAAATTCCTGTCTGTGAATTACTACTCGACCTTTATTGAATAATCCCCTTATTGCTCGTCCTATAA
>NC_051409.1:2304444-2304528 GCF_015228065.2 Penaeus monodon | reverse complement strand
TAGCAGTAATTAGAGGCCTTTAACAGAAGAATATTAACGCCTGCTATATTTGTACCTGCCACAATAGGTCTAATATTTTCATTA
>NC_051409.1:2303852-2304153 GCF_015228065.2 Penaeus monodon | reverse complement strand
AAGAAAGAGTTTTATTTTAATTTCACTAATGGTTTTCACAATTCATTATTACAGCTGAATATTATACTATTATTTATTAAGATATTTTTTTTTTCAGACACAAATAGTTTCAACATCACAACGAAATTATAGTAGAATTTGATATCTCGAACGAGCTTGAATGACTGAAATTGTGCTCTTAATAAACCATCTATTATTTTTGTATACATTTCGTAAAAATAGAATTCGTGGTCACCAAAGCACTGACTGAAATACTTCAATAAAAGCAATTCAATTCATGATGGAGGTCACATTTAAAGGC
>NC_051409.1:2303716-2303801 GCF_015228065.2 Penaeus monodon | reverse complement strand
ATGACATCAGAGCGACAATATTCATGACGTCACGAGGTGATCTGATATTTGGAAACTCTCGGCTCGAACAGTCACTAAATGTTTG
>NC_051409.1:2303106-2303226 GCF_015228065.2 Penaeus monodon | reverse complement strand
GTTAGCTTCAGCCTCCCCCCCCAGAAAAGTTACATCCCTGATACAAATACACACACATCTTTCGATACACACAGACAACAACAACACACAAAACCGGCACAACAATAAACACAATAAACT
>NC_051409.1:2302276-2302460 GCF_015228065.2 Penaeus monodon | reverse complement strand
CCAGAAAAAATCACATCTAGCCTCTTTCACGGCAATCGATCACGATTGCATTAAAAGGCTGTTGCGAACAGATGGCTTACAATACAATGTGTGTATATGGCGTATGTATAGAGGATATAACTGTAGTTCTATCTGTGTTTGCCTGTTCGCGTATGTATGTGTTGAATCACACACACACACACGT
>NC_051409.1:2298097-2298231 GCF_015228065.2 Penaeus monodon | reverse complement strand
CATAGTGTAGATAATAGATATATATTATTTATTTTTATATATAATATTATTATATGCAGGATCGTTATTGATCACATTGATATCTCTGAACCACATAGTAAATTGCCTAATACGAATCATGCATTTATCATTAA
>NC_051409.1:2297052-2298067 GCF_015228065.2 Penaeus monodon | reverse complement strand
ACCATATCGAAATACAAGGTGTGTTAAATTGTGTAATTATAATGAATGGTTATATTGAATCAACGTATCACAATTCAATTGGGATGAAGAGAATGAATCCGTTGTCTTCATCCACCCTACAAAAAGTAAGGAATGGGCGTAACTAGTGTTTACGTTATTATCATTTCTCATTATCTTAATCTAATTGATATTTTCCATATATCATGCACATATTATTTTTTAGGTTAATCTTTCTTGATTTTACCGGAACACCAGGTGTGTAGAGAGGTTTTAAAGTTGAACTGGATGATAAACTTGTAATCCAAGTAATAATATGATATACTGAGATGAATCTGTTCGCATTCCGTCCCACACACTATATATCTAGATAAAGTTAGAATAGAGGCGAATAATAGCCAATGTTAAACGGTTTAAGATTTATATTGTTTATTAATGATATCATTCATTTCTGAATTTTTTGTTGCTATATTAACCCATGTATTACATGCAATCTAATATTCGATTTAGAATAAAAAAATGGCTAATATTCTAACCGTAATGCACTCCGTGGAATGGATAATCTATAAGAACCTAAGTATGTACTGATATAGTTAGGTAAGTCATTTTGAATTTTTGAAGAGGCCATCGAGACTTGTTGCCAGAATACAGTGAATAACGAGATGAATGACATGCACAATTCACAGTACTCACGATAAATATATTTTATATATTATTATGTAATATTTCGAGTATAATTAGTAGCGAAGGGGTCAAATGTTAATAGTATATCTATATTTGAAATATTTTATAATAATGATATTAATACGTATCTTTCGATATTATAGCTTATTATATACTCAACACATTTTAACTGACACAATCATATTCTCATTAATAGAATAAAAAAATGTTGTAATTTCTATATGCTGTACACTTCTTGCTATCACCAGTTGGAATGACTAATTAATACGACTAATCATTAGACTACTGTAAAGATTAGGTAAGTCATTATTTTTTTGTGGGGTTTACACTCATA
>NC_051409.1:2296649-2296790 GCF_015228065.2 Penaeus monodon | reverse complement strand
GATAATATCATTTATAATATTCTATGTTTTATATCAATTGTTGTGTGTATCATATGCTGAAATTTATGTAATTAATGCATATCTAATATCGAATTATAGACATGTAAGATATAGCAGACTTTGCGGAACAAAGCAAGTTGG
>NC_051409.1:2295802-2295881 GCF_015228065.2 Penaeus monodon | reverse complement strand
CAAGGTCGTTATTGATCACAGATACCTGAACCACATAGAATTGCTAAATCCCACGAAATATGCATTTACATTAATTTAT
>NC_051409.1:2295585-2295775 GCF_015228065.2 Penaeus monodon | reverse complement strand
AAGCCATATCAATATAACAAAAATGAGTGTCTTAAAATTGTGATAATTAACTATAAATGGTTGATTTGTTTAAAAGTTCACAATTCAATTGGGGATGAGAGGAGGAAGTGGTGGGGGGGGGGGGAGTCCGTTGCTTCTTCCTACTCACAAGTGGGTTAATGCCGGGTATTGGTATTATTATCATCATTTC
>NC_051409.1:2295034-2295303 GCF_015228065.2 Penaeus monodon | reverse complement strand
GCCCATGGATACAGCAACAATATTTGTCGAAGGTAAATTCGATGTCCCAAGTATCTTGGAAAGGAACAAAACCCAATAAGTGTGGGAGAGGGACTTGTGAAAGTTTGAAGAGGATCGATGACTTGTTGTCCAAGTAAAACAGGAAAAAAACGGAAGTAAAGGGGCGTCTCGTTCCCTCCGTTTATTTTATTTATCGTAATTTATCACTAGTATGAAATTAGTACGGGAAGGATGGTAAAATTTTAAAGGAAATTATGTTTTGAATGGTT
>NC_051409.1:2294626-2294750 GCF_015228065.2 Penaeus monodon | reverse complement strand
AATCATTTGTATTAGAATTGACATGGACAAATTGGCAGCAGTAATTTAGATGAAAATATTTTATATATTATTATGAATATTTCGCAATAAGACACGCACACGCACACGCACGCTGTAATTCAGC
>NC_051409.1:2293376-2293487 GCF_015228065.2 Penaeus monodon | reverse complement strand
TGGCAATCGATCGCAATTGCATTAAAAGGCCGTTGCGAACACATGGCTCACCGTAAAAAAGAAATCGAATTACAGACATCTGTTAAATCGTATCTCTTCGATGTCCATGGG
>NC_051409.1:2293215-2293316 GCF_015228065.2 Penaeus monodon | reverse complement strand
GAGTGTAGTTAAAGAAGTGTAAGTCAAGGGCTGTTATTCTGACGCTTCAACACCTCAGAGTCTCAGAAAGATCCATTTCCCTGAACCCCAACCACCTTAGT
>NC_051409.1:2292710-2293000 GCF_015228065.2 Penaeus monodon | reverse complement strand
GAGCCATCGAGGTTTTAAATTAATTAGAAAAAAAAATCTAGTAGGCCCCCTTTCCTTGAATAGGAATTTTCTTTAGTTTTACATCACAGTAGACTCTCCATTCAATGCCGCCCAAAGCCCATATTCCGGCTTCAGGTAGTTAGCCACCCACGCCTAATAAGTTCAGACGAAGAGAAACACCAGCTTACTGCCAAAGCACCGACTGGAAAGGAAATACCGTATCGAAAGTCGAAGTTTCATTAATATATTCTCACATTTATGTTTCTCCTTAAACATTCTTTATTAAATAA
>NC_051409.1:2292390-2292678 GCF_015228065.2 Penaeus monodon | reverse complement strand
AAATTCTTGTCATATAGATTTATGTACACTTATATTTCCGTGCTTCTTGCACAAATTACAACTTTGTTGAATCCAAGGGTTTGCGAAATTGCATTGTTCATACTTCCCGAGTGTTGCTGCGAAGTTCTAAGAGATCTTTGATAGCATCAGCTGCTAAAGCAACTTACCCAGATTACTGAGATTACGCAACTATTGTCGTGAAAGTAACAGTGGAGATTGTGTCGTTATCGTTAACAGAAACGAAAACAAAACATAAATTTCAACCGTAACGATAAATCTGACGAAAAG
>NC_051409.1:2292061-2292231 GCF_015228065.2 Penaeus monodon | reverse complement strand
TACATACATACATACGAAGTAGCTAATATCTGTAATGTCATTTTTATAATCTGCTATCTGCAGTGAAACTAAAATGATCGTCATTCCCAAACGTGCTCGTCTTCTGAGTGGTTTTAACGAAATTAAGAATTCTGAGCTCAGGTAAGTCACTAATCCTTCTTGGGTATAAT
>NC_051409.1:2291717-2291853 GCF_015228065.2 Penaeus monodon | reverse complement strand
TTATACAGAACTCATAATGGATCTTGATATATTGGCAAGTAAACTCAGAAAATTGCTTATTTTCGTGACTTTATAATGAAAAGAATATATATCAATTAATACATAAGAGATTTACAGAAACGTTATTCTTTTTCCT
>NC_051409.1:2289385-2289574 GCF_015228065.2 Penaeus monodon | reverse complement strand
GATAACGACGAATAGCGCATATATTTTTTGCACACCAGGAAAATCTATGGTAAAACTGTTAGTCAGTACATGTTCATATTTTCTCATGTTTGATTAAGTAAATATACGTAATTCTTAAATAAAACAAAAAACTTACTTACCTACAGTATCAATATTTTTGATGAAATTATTATATGACCCTTTTATATG
>NC_051409.1:2288691-2289049 GCF_015228065.2 Penaeus monodon | reverse complement strand
AGTGTTGGCGGCGACTGCGGAAAGTTAACGCGCATTCGACGACCGCAGCGGCGGTGGTTCGAGTTATTACATGCCAAAATATTTTTCAACCTTCCTTGCGTAAAAACATGTAAATGTTTTAAAATGGTACATATTAACCTTGTTTGCTTACATTTATAATATTTTTGATAAGGGTTTTATATACATCAGTTTGGTATATGCATTCATTGAAAAGATTAACCGCCGATGTCATCACATATCTCCTTGTATTCCATGTTCCCTGCTGAGTGTTATTTTTGGCTGATACACAAAGTAGTATTATCTCCTTTTGATAAAATTTCGAAATAAAATTTCCCTTGTCCAAACTTGACAAAAATCA
>NC_051409.1:2288441-2288598 GCF_015228065.2 Penaeus monodon | reverse complement strand
ATTTTTCCCTTTATATCAAAGGGATTATACAGAACTTTTTCAAAAATAATTAAAATGTATCCAAATAAAGTTAATTTGAGTCATTTAATAACATTTACATGCTTCTTACATAAGCAAGGTTGAGAAATATCAGGTTTCTAGCCGCCCACGCCGCCTC
>NC_051409.1:2287881-2288179 GCF_015228065.2 Penaeus monodon | reverse complement strand
CGTAACACGAGGCCGAGGCAGCAGCAGTGGCTTCTCCAATTTGCCCCGTGGGCGTGGAGATGATTACATTACTTCTCTGAACTTTTTTCTGGAGGATCATTAATTAGGAAACGGGATACATTAATCATGAAACACCCCAGTTATTGAGACCTACACAGTCATACTGTTTATTAACATACTAGTTTCTCATTGTACTCTGAAACTAAATAGCATCACTCGCCCTGAATTCAGAATCCGCGATCTCATAGCTACTCGAAGGGGCGGGAAGGAGGAGGAGGACATGATGCTCGCGGTCTGA
>NC_051409.1:2287192-2287312 GCF_015228065.2 Penaeus monodon | reverse complement strand
GAAGGCCCTCTTAACTACTACCTTTCGCTTATAGGCAGCTCGCCTAGGAGACGATGCACTGGCTGAATCGACATGCAGTAGTGTTCAAGCGGGTCTTCTATCTACATATACACGCACGGC
>NC_051409.1:2286453-2286749 GCF_015228065.2 Penaeus monodon | reverse complement strand
TTTGAGTCATATTTTTTTAATATTGTAAAAAAAGAAAAGAAAAAAAAAATGCAGAAAAATAAGAAGTCGTTTGGTCCTAAATTAATCACAAAAGACATTTTTAGAACACCTAAATATTCAGTCTCGTTCCCTTCTACGAAACCATTTTCTTTCCGTTTGCCGCAAAATGAGAATACAATTTCATTACCTTTTCACTTTTCGCAAACCTGGAAAAAGCGAATGTGTTAAGGGAAAGTTTTTTTTTTTTTATAAAAGAACATCATAACTATCTCAGATTCTGTCTTTGACTTTTAGCC
>NC_051409.1:2284949-2285194 GCF_015228065.2 Penaeus monodon | reverse complement strand
TTAATGAAACTGGGAAACAAGATTCCTCTTCTATACACGACCAATGTTCTATCGCTTCACAACCATTAATGTCCGACAGAATTCCAAAAAAGCTTAATTACATATCCCGCATGTGTGGTGACCGATTGCAACATTTGGGACTCCTTTGGGAATCTCAGAATCCTTTGCGAGAGCTCAACATTTTTGCAATGATAGTGTTTGGATAGAGAGGAGGGGGACAGGGAGTTGGATACTGTGCAATTCTT
>NC_051409.1:2282114-2282189 GCF_015228065.2 Penaeus monodon | reverse complement strand
ATACATTTCTTACTATTTTTATTTCAGGTCGTAAAGAGTCTCTACAAAAGTTTCTTTTAGAATACGGCGATCGTG
>NC_051409.1:2281940-2282086 GCF_015228065.2 Penaeus monodon | reverse complement strand
GACCATGATTTGAAAAGATATCTTTATATGTGCACTTGACTGTTGCAAAGAATAGCGGTTCCTTCAGGACATTCACAAAGGTACCTGTTGTCGAAATATATTTTCATGAAGCATAGAACTCTAGTCTTGATTCAAGTTTTCACAAA
>NC_051409.1:2280891-2281644 GCF_015228065.2 Penaeus monodon | reverse complement strand
AGCCAATAGCCTGAAGATACGGTACGAGGAAAGTATAGTCTTATGGTAGAAGCTCAGCCTGGGGTGTGGCTTGGAGACCCTGAGTGTAGGATAGCCATTGCCTTTGATAATATACTTACAACAATGTTTACAATTATTACAAGAGTTACATAAAACGACAATAATCCTATTGATAAGCTTATGAATAATCATTATTTTCTCAGCACTTTATTCATAGCGTTGGTACAATAAATAAATATCATGGTTGTGGCAATTATAATAATAGCATTAAAGAACAATGACTTAGTAAGCTATGATAATAGGAAAAGGGGAATTAAGAGAGTAATAATGAGTTTCATTCCGGCAATAAGCATTTCATTACTCTTATTATCTTTAGTATCATGATTATTTTGATATAATTCTTATACCGACAGACACATAAGCATACACATTTACAAAAAGGTATACAGTATGAACATCCATACAAGGCTAAATCCACATACAATCACAAGAAAAGAAAAAAAGACAATATCCTACCACTTAAAAAGTTTTTTTTCATTTTTCTCCGTTTCCAGATCTCTGTCCAAAAGTCATCCTTGTTTATATTTCCTTTGTATTAAACATACCCGTGCTGTGAATACTGTGTTATTTTCCCGTCCTACTTATACCTCTTTTCAGTTCAGTGATATGCATGTAATCATAATAACAACGCAGAGATGAGAAGAATAGCTAAAGATAATTTCTGTAATCATTCTTAACTCCTAATACTGTTGA
>NC_051409.1:2280204-2280675 GCF_015228065.2 Penaeus monodon | reverse complement strand
AATACCGTATTTAGTTTAATCCTAATCCACCCTGCCCGTACCCAAGCCGACAACATCCATTGCCAGGCATACGACAAAGGTGCGACAATAATATTCAGTAAAAACTATCGTACTCGTTCTGTCGCCACCGTTATCTTCCCTGAGAAAATTGTCGTGCGTGAAATTCACTCTTTTGGGAGATTTCATGGGCTTCTGTGAGGAAAATTCACACAGGAGTATCTTGTGTGGAATTGGTGCATCGAATTCCCTTCAATCCATTTTAGTGCGGATCTGTCTCGTCTGTAGTTGCTGCAACAGATTCGAGGTAAAGTATTCATGAAATACATTGTGGTGTAACACGCCTGAGATAAGGATTACAAGAATTCCACATATGAGTAATTGCAAAGCTTGAATTAACAATACAAGTATTATTGCAATACTGAATAAGTATAATTCTAAAGGACAGATAATTATTTCACAGTTCTTAATGGT
>NC_051409.1:2278342-2278440 GCF_015228065.2 Penaeus monodon | reverse complement strand
TAACTATAAATAGTGAAATTACCTGAGCGTGAACCCATATATAATTATAGATAATCTATAAAATATACACACATACTACAGGTGACATCTAATAAAGA
>NC_051409.1:2278164-2278297 GCF_015228065.2 Penaeus monodon | reverse complement strand
TACGAAAATTGAATAGATAGCCATGGCAAAACTTCCACATAGGTGAATACAAAATACTAAGGGATATCCATTATTCCATTAACGCGAACTATACTCTTCATCGTATAAGTACTAGAGCTAACAGTATATACGG
>NC_051409.1:2276042-2276511 GCF_015228065.2 Penaeus monodon | reverse complement strand
ATAAACATGATTGTAACTGATGTTATCCTTTTTATTTATCTTCTGCAGAGAAGAGCACCCAGGCAACATGGCTCTGAAGAACCTTTGGAAGACATTTGAATATATTTCGAAACGCATGTCAAATACAGTGGCTTCAGTGGTTGGACTTTATTTTGGACCTAAGATGTCTCTCCTCCTGACTTTGTGGTATCTTGGGAACAAGATTGTCAGAGATGTTTGTATATATATGTAAATATTTACTCTGTACTGTTAAAAATAAAAAGGAAAACTGTTTAGAGAAAGTATTTATTTTCTGATATTGTACAAACTTGCATATCAGCATTGCTAATATGATTCGGTTCAACATTACTTATAATATTAAATTTTCTTTGTGAAAAGTAAACTAAAAACTAGAACGTGCAGGACCATACATTACAAACTGATTTTTGAGGCAGTATTACAAAAAAAAAATACATATGCTTTTAGATAA
>NC_051409.1:2275599-2275713 GCF_015228065.2 Penaeus monodon | reverse complement strand
TAGATGGAGAAACAGGACTGAAAAATAATTTTTCCATTCGTTTGGAGTTTCTTGTGATTAACAATCATACATATTTATTGCGAAAGCTATAACTTTAATAGTAACCATATTATT
>NC_051409.1:2273145-2275526 GCF_015228065.2 Penaeus monodon | reverse complement strand
TGGGACATCAAAAGATTACGAAAATGTGGTTCCATAGAAATCTAAAAAAGAAAAAATCTAAAAGTACTACCTGCATAATACTTAGGTATTCAACAAACTAGAAATTAAAACTTAAAACAACAAGACACATTAATTGGGAAAAGCCTAAAAAAAGGAGTTTAGAAAAAAATACAAATCATATTTCGAAAGCAGCTTCATTTGACTGTGGGAGAGGAAGGTTTGAGAGAAAACAGCTATTATACTTTGAACTGCAAAGAAATTGCAAGGTCATCCATATGCGTCTGAATACAAATATATATACCCTTTGATTGCTCTTATTCATCTCGTCGCACCAGTTGCATCGCTCGCACACAAGAGGAGCCTGAAGGAAGGGGAGTGAATTTATCCACAGAACGTTCACACCAGAGTTTAAAGATTAAAGTGGATAGAGAGAATGTTTGATTTTCTTTTACTGCTCTCTTTATCTAAGTAGGTCGCTTGTTTCAAATGGAATCAAAGAAAACTGCGGTGTCATCCCGGGATGATCCCAACATTTTCTTTGGTCGACTGTTCAATGATGCGACTACGCCTAGGAAGATGACCGACAGGGAGGCTTTTGTCCTCAAGCAGTACTGCGTCCGTCACCGGCTGCCTGTCATGACGCGTCACCAGGTCTTCCTCTGCCAGGATGGGGATGCCGTTGTGGTCAGTGAGTAAAACTCGAAGACCGTAATGCTGAACAAGGAGAAAGGACTCTTCATTAGGCTCCCCAAGAATCCCGTGACGTTTCGAGATTTCCTTCAGATGGCCCTGAACCTGAAGGCGACGGTCCGCAGTAGCTCGTGGGCATCAGCACAGTGGAGATGTGTCTTGTGACCAAAGCGGCTCCTACAAAGGAGATGATTTCCCCAGCGTCCGGCCAAGGCTAGGGCAAGCGCCCTCTCCAAGACAAGGTCAATATGAACCTTCAGAAGAAGATGAGGACGGCTGAAGGCGGTGAGCAGGCCGCTCCACAGAACGAGCGGATCCCACGACCCGTTGACAAGCGCCCTCTCTATGACGGGGCCGGGGTGAACCCTCCGAAGAAGGTGAGGGAGACTGAAGCACCTGTTAGCAAACGCCCCCTCGAAAACGAGGATGAGATGAACCCCCCAAAAAGGGTGACCGCAGACAAAGAGCAGGTTGTTCTTCTGGCTCAATAAGACCAAGCCAAGCAGAAGCCTATCAAGACTATTCTCCCTGGCAAGCAGGAGGAGCCAGTCTCAGACTGTGTCAGTATAGCAGCAGCTGCCCCAGTTGTCAAGACCATTCCCCTTGGCAAGCAAGTCGCTCCTAATAAGCAGGAGGTCGCTCAAGCGCCCGTTAGCAAGTGCCCCTCGAAGACGAGGATGAGATGGTGAACCCCCAAAAAGGATGACTGCAGGCGAAGAGCAAGTTATTCTTCCTGCTCATAAAGACGAGGCCAAACAGAAGCTTGTCAAGACCATCCTCATTGTCCCGCACGATTCCTCAGAAAAAAACGATCGTTTTCAATGACTGCTTCAGTAGAGTGCGTTGTTTATCCTTCAATGCCGCGTCTAAATTTCGAGAACCAATGCATGATGAAATCGGCGTTTTGACTCGATTCTGCGCCGACTTTGACCTTCCTGTCTTGTCCCGTTAGTAGTTCTAGGAGTACGTGGAGAAGAATCCCAAGGAGCTCGGTAAAGGAGGCTTTGGAAAGGTGTATTTGAATGGGGAGAAAGAGCTTGTAACGAAGATGGCAGAAAGTATTAACAACTACCGAACCTTTATTCTGGAAGCCATGGTCATGAAGCTCTTTGCTGAATACCCCAGCGGCTTCCAGCGCCTCGTTGGCCTCTGCCCGGATAAGCTATGTCTCGTGACCAAGAACGCAGGCCGCTCCCTGGACTACTATGCCCGATCCAGTCGCTTGCGGCTGGAACACAAGCTCTCTATCTGGAACACAAGCTCTCCGTCATGACGCAAATCTGCAAGATCCAGAACGGCTTCGCCCACAACGATGTCAAGCTGCGGAACGTGTGTGTCATGCTGGCCAAGTCGGGCCCCAAAGTGACCCTCATCGACTACGGCATCACCATGCCGGCCGGAAACCCCGCCTGATGACCCACTAGAATAAGACCTTGCGACGGCAAGAACTCTGGAATGTGCGGCGAGGAGTCTGACGCCTACTGCGTCGGGCATCTCCTGCGCGGCTTCTACGGCAGCCAGCACATCCCTCCTCAGCAGCTGGTATGAGAAGATCCAGTCCAGGATCCCGAGCGAGCGCAGCAAGCTGGCCCTGTTGGCGCAGGCCCTGGAGGCGCAGAGGGTCTCGCTCTTGGAGTAGAATAGGCGGAACTGATGCTTTTTTTCTCCCTCTAAAGAAACGATGTGTATAT
>NC_051409.1:2272383-2272506 GCF_015228065.2 Penaeus monodon | reverse complement strand
AAGAATTTGTTAAATATTTTGTGGCTAGCTATTAAAACTTACTAATAGCAAGTGCAAATGTGTATAAACTAGTAAACAAATACATGTTTTACCCTTGTGAATAATTGTACGATATGTACAAAC
>NC_051409.1:2272052-2272338 GCF_015228065.2 Penaeus monodon | reverse complement strand
CACTGAGCTTAGGGGTTAAGTCCATACGAGTGAAATGAGCATAAAAAGTAGCATAAAAAGAAAGAAAGAAGGGGAAAAAACATGGTACGAAAACGTTTGATCTTAAATTACAAACATTTGCAATGTCTGTCACGTGCCGAGGTGTGAAAACGTTTAATTCCGTTTTTGCGAAATCCTTTTGTTCGGATCACCAACAAAACGAGAATGCAACGTTACAGCGCATAGCACAGATTGAAAGATGTGCGTATTCTAACAAAGCAGATTTTTGCTCACACGCGCACGCGCG
>NC_051409.1:2270888-2271944 GCF_015228065.2 Penaeus monodon | reverse complement strand
TACATTGCACTTACATGTAATTATAAGTATATTTGTGAAGTTTTCCATTAAAATGCTTGTTATGGATGTGCATTATTTATCATTTATTTATTTTGTAAAAAAAACACCCAAGGCAACATGGTCTTGCAGAATCCATGGAAGGAAAAAATTAAATGGACTGTTTTAGACAGCTATGTGTTACCAAAGCAACATTTGATTGTATTTTGAAACACATGTCAAATACAGTGACTTCAGAGGGTGGAGGTTATTTTGGACCCAAGATGTCTCTCCTTCTGACTTTGTGGTATCTTGGGAACAAGGTTGTCAGGAGCTGTTTGTCTTCTTAGAGTCATCAGTATTCGATTCTGTTTAGAAAGTTATATACATCCTGTGTTCTCTAGGGCCAAACTTTATAAAGTTACCAGAAGTAAGTGAAGTCTGTGAAAATGAAAATAAAGTTCCTGCCTTAGCAGATTTTCCTGGTGTTTGGTCAGTTGATGGATGTCATGGATGTGGATGTTAAAACCCCTAGTGAGACAAAGGCAGACAATATGGATTGAATTCTTAGACACAGTGTCAATTTTATGCCTGCACTCAGGATACCCTAGAACGGTTCATGACAGCCGTGTTTATACGAGAACTTATTTACAAAAAATTGATACAGATCGTCCCATAGTTCTACCTCAAAGTAATTCCCATATCTTAGGGTATTCTGCATTTGCACTCTGTGAAAATCTGATGGCCCCTTATCAAGCGGAAAAAAAAGAAAATACATTTGAATACCTACAGGGAAGGTTTAGTCATCTGAATTTTGTAGATGTAGATATCAAGCGAATACCTGCAATAATTTCAGTGTGCTGTGTTCTGCATAATACTTCTAGACTTTCATTGAGGAATTTGATAAGGTAGATGCTGAGGTTCAAGTTGATTTACCTCCAGTTGATGAATCACAGGCTCAAGAAGTGCCTCATTACAATAGGAGGGGCATTATCAAGAAAAATACAGACTTCATCGCACTTCATGCAATAACTAACAAGCTAGAGTTGTGTATGTTGTAAATTATGTTACAAAATCCAG
>NC_051409.1:2270526-2270847 GCF_015228065.2 Penaeus monodon | reverse complement strand
CGGTTTCCTTTACTGTATACCAACAAGATTACCATGATTAATTTCTGTAAAAATAAGTATGCTTCATTTCCTTGTTTTACTTTTTCATAAGCTCTGAAAGAATATAATTTGTATTTTTATTTATTTTTTTTTATATAAAACGTAAGAATGTAGTTATAGTAATGATTGCATTTCATCCCACCCTTTTCTTTTTTTTTGTAAAATATATCCAGTGTTTAGTATGTAACTGATAAATATTTATTTTATCCACCTGTTACTAGTCTTTGAAACATACTGCGTACTGATACTAGTAAAACTTGATAAATTATTAAGATGATCATG
>NC_051409.1:2270356-2270433 GCF_015228065.2 Penaeus monodon | reverse complement strand
TTGGACATTAAGAATATATCGGATATACATTATATTAGTAACAATATAGAGGAAAACTTGTTTAGAGAAAGTATCTC
>NC_051409.1:2270237-2270304 GCF_015228065.2 Penaeus monodon | reverse complement strand
TGTGTGTACAAACTTGCATATCAATATGACTAGAGGGCTATGAATTACAAATTGATTTTTTAAAGAA
>NC_051409.1:2266670-2266996 GCF_015228065.2 Penaeus monodon | reverse complement strand
TAAATATGGAGCATTAAAGGATTTATAAATGCGGTTACTTAAAAGAAAAAGTAGACTTCATAAAGCAGCCTTAAGATAAAGTTTGAATATAATGAAATAAAGACTTAACTAATGCATTTATATTTCTGGGCAATTTTATTCATTATTTGAGATATTTTCTTTTTAAGTGTATTTCCTTAAGGTTTCTAACTATTATTCCTGTGAAGAGTTTATCTTCCCATTCTTGATCTTTTTCAAAGTAAATATCTAATTTGTCTATTATTTTTTGAAGTAGAGCATCAATCCTTTCTGACGTTGATTATGGTCGCAGTCTTGTTCGCCTTGTC
>NC_051409.1:2265846-2265925 GCF_015228065.2 Penaeus monodon | reverse complement strand
ACTTTCACGCCGGAGTTTGAAAATCAACGTAGATGGAAAGAGTGCCAGAAAAGGTTTTCTAAAAAAAAAAAAAGAATGC
>NC_051409.1:2265339-2265422 GCF_015228065.2 Penaeus monodon | reverse complement strand
CTTAGAAGTATTAAACAAACATCTCAGTACATTAGTAAATAAATAAATGTTTTGCTCGTGTGCATAATTCTTCCATGTGTACA
>NC_051409.1:2265218-2265290 GCF_015228065.2 Penaeus monodon | reverse complement strand
CAGCACTGCGATACACACGAGTGAAATAAGCAAATGAATGAAGTTATTTGAAATTTAATCTAAAATTAACAT
>NC_051409.1:2265015-2265192 GCF_015228065.2 Penaeus monodon | reverse complement strand
AACATGCCACGAAAACGTTTGATTTTAAATTACAAACATTTGCAATGTCTGTCACGTGCGGAGATCTGAAAACGTTTTAGTTCGTTTTTACGAAGGCATTTTTTTGTTCGAGAATGCAACGCTGCAGTGCATAAAACAGATTCAGAGATGTGCCTGATTTAACCAAACAGATTTTTG
>NC_051409.1:2264583-2264771 GCF_015228065.2 Penaeus monodon | reverse complement strand
GAAAGAGAGAGCGAGAAAGTTGAGGAAGAGCGTATAGACTTCAGAATCTGCCCTACTTTCATTCTCCTTGAAAACCGATTTTCACTCTTGTTTGCTTCTGCCTTTTCCCTTCGTTTATCCCTGTCATTCTCTTATTTGTTCAGCTCTCAGATCTAAGGCAAGACTCATGGAACAAGACAGGTATAGCG
>NC_051409.1:2264266-2264461 GCF_015228065.2 Penaeus monodon | reverse complement strand
AAAAAGGAGCACAAATATAAAAAAAAAGGTATTTCTTTTATATAGCGTGCCATATGTCTGCAATGTTCCTGCGATCGATTAAAAGGGAAAGACCCAATAGATATTTATGGAATTTAGATGTAGATATCGAGGGAGATGAGATCAAAGGCTCCCTGATAGAGCGGCAGAAGGAATTTGAACAATCTGTTATGGCGA
>NC_051409.1:2263888-2264040 GCF_015228065.2 Penaeus monodon | reverse complement strand
CGGGCATATTTTTTCATTGAAATTGCATGTAATGTTCTATGACATGACTAATTATGGATCAGGCAGATTTGAACGTAAATGTCAGTAATTAGGGGTTTTATATTATTCGCCCTAATAACTGTAAGCCGTAATTTAACAATTTCATCCTGCCT
>NC_051409.1:2263536-2263788 GCF_015228065.2 Penaeus monodon | reverse complement strand
CTCAATTGCCATCCATAAAGTGAATCCCAATAACGAATAGCAAAAATGCTGAAGAAAAAATATTCAAGCACAGATGTGATTTTTTTTTTATCACGTTTTCTCCCATATTTTTAGACACTAAACACGCAACTGACTTCGGGGAAATCAGTAAAACAGTTACTGCATTACATATTTACATATTTATAATGTAGGGAATGATTAAAGTCAAACTCAAGAGGTTCTCGAGTTAGACACGGGAACAACTACAGACGT
>NC_051409.1:2263304-2263511 GCF_015228065.2 Penaeus monodon | reverse complement strand
TCATCTGCCATTCAATTTCCTTTTAAAATGATTTCAAAATATTTTTCTATTCACTGATAAGTTCAGTCTTGCAACGTAGGTGGGACAATAATTTACTTGGTTCAACAGATATATGCTGATGCAGTTTATGTGTGTAATAAGTTGTAATTGCAAAATATTAATCTTAATGTAATCGAATTTGACATATTATGATGACATTTGGTTATG
>NC_051409.1:2261971-2262766 GCF_015228065.2 Penaeus monodon | reverse complement strand
TTGCAGGAGAGAATCCTCCGGGCCGAGAGCTGAGCAAATCTTTTCTCGCAACTCGTCCCAACACTCCACTGGCAGAGTGTCAGAGACTGATCCTTTGATCTTGAAGGAAAGGGAAATAATAACGATAAAAGAGAAAGGAAATGAAGAAAAAATCATAGCCATGGAGAGAAAAGAAAGCGACACAGATGAGAAGGGATATAAAGAGAGAAGGGTAACCATGATAAAATGAGAGAATTAGAAATGAGAGAAGAAAGATTTATTGAGATTGATATGGTGCTTCATTCCAAAATATTTTTCTTTTCCCACACTTCCCCCTTTCCTTTCTACCTATATTTTGATAACGTGGTTATAATTTCATTTTGTGTAGGATAAATCTCATATTTCTCAACAGATTGCAGTTGTTTTTCATCTTCGTGTGAATAACTGCTTAAAAGTACAATGTATTGTATATATTCCTCCCCTTTTTACACACACTTAACCATTATTCATAACAATAACACTATATTTCGGGAACAATTTATGTGTATATCGCATAGGAATCACTGCATGTATTTTTTCAACCAAAACACATTCGACATATTCTAACAATGGATTAAAATACAAACTACTTTACTTCACTCGATTTCGAATTAGGGAGATAATTAGTACTGCCTTTGATGTGCATTTTGCGACATGAATGCTCAACACATTGTGTAGAGAAATCATTGATTCATTGATGTCATTTACTAAATCACTAGGGATTCCCTTTATGTCTGAACGCATAAATGAAACAGTATTGCTTTCGACCTCCGTATA
>NC_051409.1:2261413-2261704 GCF_015228065.2 Penaeus monodon | reverse complement strand
CCTCCTGTGTGTGTGTGTGTGCCAACCCGTAATGAGAAAAGGAAAGGAAACAAGAAAATAAGAAACAAAAATGTGTGAAAAAATTAAGGTAAAAGACCCAGGACACAGAGAGTAGAATTAAAAAGATTCACCTTACATTTTCACTCAATTTTGGAAAGTCTGTCCGTCCTTCCACCCCAATCGACGCAGTGCGAAGTGTGAAAGTTCTGTGGTCAAAGTACATACTTTTTCTCTGCCATTTTTTTCTGCGTTACGCAGTTTTATTCCGACGAAAAGAGTAAAACCGAGAGA
>NC_051409.1:2260919-2261390 GCF_015228065.2 Penaeus monodon | reverse complement strand
ACTCTTCTAACACGTACACACATGATAGACTTTGTAATTTGTTCTAAATTAAGAATGAAGCTATTATTTGTCTGTGTAAAGTTTGATTTATGGATTTATTTTGATGAAACTTTATTCAAGTTTGCTCTTGCAAAAATTACATCTTCAAGTGTAATTCGCATCTTCAATGTTATATATATTCACAAACAAAACATATATCTTAACTGTTTCAGAGCCTCTGCTTCATTCTTTCAGACCCGACTCACACATGGAGATTCCATCCGAGCGGTTAAGAAATTATGAAGTTGAATGGTATCTCTCGGGTTTCACAAGAAGCTCTAGGTCCTGATGCCTTGAAAAACCCCTAGCATTTCGACCAGTTTAGAGGAAGTACTGGGCAGGTTAACGGACAACTTCACACGGGTGACAATATGCTATTTTTTCCACAACTGTTGTCCTTTGAAATCAAATAGAAAATGTGAAAACTTTAAG
>NC_051409.1:2259707-2259949 GCF_015228065.2 Penaeus monodon | reverse complement strand
GCACACAGTCAAATATCCTCGCGTGCCAGCGTGCATTTCAAAGTCCTTGAAGAGGCCGGCTGGGCTCCTGAGGAGCATCCCAGTCAGCTCCCTCGCGCGCCGATCGCTCCTCCGAAAAGCCAAGGTGTTTCGTCTCCTCCCCGGGGCACCGACGCGGCCCCGCTAATTACTTCTCGGTCTTATTGGCAGCTGCCACTCGGTCTCCTGCCGGCGAGCCTGCTCCTCTCACTTTTCTCTCTGGT
>NC_051409.1:2257944-2258698 GCF_015228065.2 Penaeus monodon | reverse complement strand
TCCTCCCTAAATTTCATTTTACTAGCGTAAAACTGTACAAGAAGCAACCTGCACTTATCTGAACTTTAGATAACCGCTTTTTTCCGATGGCAATTTTCTCGTGTCTAATGAAAGTGAAGTCTTACTGATAATGTTTTATTTTCATGTATCCATAGAAAAACCTCTATTTATTATAAAGGAAGAGAATGCAATGCTGAAAGTTTTCTTGCTGTAATAACAGTCTTAAAGAAATTACTGCGTTACAAAAATAGTTTGTGCTCATTTTGTAACGCAAACTTATATGTATATGCAGTAAATTTAGTTCCTGCAGTAACAGGAATTTTAACACTTAAGGAAATGAATGAAATGAAATGACAGACTGTGTTGTATGCTACTCTGTAATAAGTTCTCTTCAAAAAGATTTCATTTTTGCTTGTGCTATTTTACTAATCAAGTAAAGCAATTGGATTACTATTCCTAAGAATAAAAAAAAATCGAACGCGATTATATGTTGCCCCCCCCCCCTCAAAAAAAAAAATCAGGCAAACACTGCTCACCGAGGCAAATTAGATATTTCCCCTTTCTGACGTTACTGGGAATTTAATTAGTGCTCTTTTCGCTAACAGAACTGCTCTCCTTTGTTATTTTTTTTCGACCGCAGGCGCTTCTGCAGTGCCTCACCTTCTCTGCTCCTATTTTTGTCTCTTCCGGTGCTCAAGGTATAGGCGTTGCAAGTCAGTTATTTTTATTTAATTTTTTATTATTTCTTGTTTCG
>NC_051409.1:2257589-2257861 GCF_015228065.2 Penaeus monodon | reverse complement strand
TGATATATCCGATCCGATTCCATCTCTACGTTTTAATGTACCCATCTTTGCTTTAAAAAGTTACTTCATTGATTATGCATTACACGTAATAAAAATTAAATAAGAATTTATATTTGCTCTTCAAAATATTGCAGATATATTTACCCCACAACTGTGACCGACGAAGCATCATCGAGTCTGTGGAATCGGATAAGAGTGGTGAATAAATGCACGAAAGTTCGATGGACACGCAAAAAGTATGCGTCGGCTGGGAGAGTTGACAAAAAAAGATG
>NC_051409.1:2257245-2257495 GCF_015228065.2 Penaeus monodon | reverse complement strand
AACACCCACCCACCCACCCCAAAAAAAATAGAAAAAAAATATTTCGTTCAGTCTCACCCCGAAAAAAATCTGAAAAACACTGCTCAACGAGTGAGAAAATATGCGAGAGGAAAAATCTTTACATTTTGAATTCAAGTAGATTGGAATGCGGGACAGGACAGTGTGAAAATTTTTAGTTTTACTTGCATCAACGAAATTACAGAAGAGAAAAGATTAACTATTTGACTTTTCTGCCTTGCACTGATCAATT
>NC_051409.1:2256817-2257004 GCF_015228065.2 Penaeus monodon | reverse complement strand
CTTACTGCACAAACACAGAATAAATGGAAGCAGAGATGGAAGAAAGTCATTCTTGCGATTAAATCTTCATAACGTCAAAATATTTCAAATGAAATAAATCCCATCCCATGCACTATGAATGTTATTTATTTTCTTATCTATTCTTGGCTAAATCAAGAAGCTAGTCATAGTCTTACTATTGTAAGAC
>NC_051409.1:2252069-2252418 GCF_015228065.2 Penaeus monodon | reverse complement strand
CAGTTATTCACTTTTTTTTAGGAGAAGCAAGAGAGAAGATTTTCATTTCTCAACAACTTGGATATCTGCTTTTTTGTTTGATTCCTTGCGTGTTTGATGAAATTATCTGCCTGATAAGGAGGAAAACGGATAATCTGAAAAGGTCAAAGGATAATTTGAGAAAAAAAAGATGATGTGGAATTCATAATATTTATCGATTAATATCCCAATAGACAATTTAGCAAAATAGATTGCTTAATTTTGTATTTGTCACCTAATCATATTTTTGTATGTCATGAATACAAGATATAATTGGCTTATACATAATTATTTTTTTAAATAATACTCACTGACTATCGCGATTTACAAT
>NC_051409.1:2251706-2251908 GCF_015228065.2 Penaeus monodon | reverse complement strand
TAATGAAGTAAGTAATGCCCCCAAACCATCATAACTCCCACGTGGGCAGCCTTCTTCGCCTCGCAAACGGATCACTCAAAGCTTTGGAATAAAACTACAGCCAAATACTTCACAAGCTGCTTATTCTTCCTGTATCATGTCGGGAGTTAAAAATATTTCTCTTTTGATTACTTAATTTGTTACATTTGTCTGGTTAGATCAA
>NC_051409.1:2251022-2251412 GCF_015228065.2 Penaeus monodon | reverse complement strand
ATAAACAAATAAATAACGTCAACGGATAAAAGTTACATGAAAATTCGTAGTGTGAGCGTCACATGAGCAAGCTGAATGGCCAGACAAAATATTGACGAGTTGAAAAAGGGAGTATTTTGAAACTGTTATTTAAGTTCGGGAAAAAGGCATAAACCTAAAAAATATGTTGAAAATAACAACTTTTTGTTATTCGATTTTTACTTTCCAAAGATAGAGAGTCAGCAAAGAGAGAAAGAAAAAAGAAGAAAAGAGGGAAAAGGAGACAAAGAAGGGAGTGTAGCTTCCATGAACAAGTTTGCAACGTTGCAGGCTCGGGAAGGAGGCGGGGAAGACGAGGTTTGGTAGGGAAAAGGGAAATAAAGGATAGGTCTTTTCTGTTCTTGTATCACG
>NC_051409.1:2250821-2250997 GCF_015228065.2 Penaeus monodon | reverse complement strand
TCTCAATTCTTTTTTTATCCACTGTGTGTGTACGGGGGGAGGTTGTTATTTATTGCGTTGGTGTTTGCTCTATCTCTCTTCTCTCTACACAACCTTGCTTTCCCTCGGCCTATAAGGACAATCTCTGCCGTTTTTCTCTCGGAAACGATTGGTGAGGATTAATAACATGATTTTTG
>NC_051409.1:2249581-2249648 GCF_015228065.2 Penaeus monodon | reverse complement strand
TGAGCACGCTGTTGTCTACTAATCAGAAAATCAGTTAAAACACTTTTTAAAAAATACCAGCAACACC
>NC_051409.1:2248467-2248812 GCF_015228065.2 Penaeus monodon | reverse complement strand
TAGTTCAATGCAAATTAAATATATTGGTGTGAATAGTTTAAACTACATAAATATCAATAATTGTAAACCTATCTTAAATTACCCTATAATAATCAAAGGCAAGTGTAGGCACGTAAAAATATATCCTTTTATTATTATATATTCTTACCGAAGTAACAAAAATGATTTCGCAGTTATATGCGGATCCTTTCAGCTCTTAAACCACAATCAATATTTAACTGTTAACTTACTTTGCAAATATTAAAAGAAATATAAAATATGACATACACAAACTTCATAACCAAGATTATATTATAATGTTTGTAATATCATGCATAAAACATTGACAAAAAAAAAAAAAAATTC
>NC_051409.1:2245883-2246807 GCF_015228065.2 Penaeus monodon | reverse complement strand
TGTTTTTTTCAATCCGTCTTCGCAAGCAAACATCCCTTGTGGCACACGATACACAATTCTGGTCTGTATCCTTCGATATACTCCTGGGACCTGTATTCTGTCTGTCTTGCGCCACCTGTAAAACGCCGTTTGTTGGTTGGCTTTTTTGCTTCTTGCGACATCGACAGTCCCGACGCGTCAAAGTTGTATGTTGCCAAGCGCTGTATGTAGTCTGTATGTCCTATTTCCCATTGAAATATCCGGGCTCGCTCTGTTTCTTTTCAATTCAGTGATATGAAATAATTAGGCCAATTACTCAACTTAACGACTGATTTTGCCAGACCTCCCACTCACGTCTTTTTACAACTACACTTTAATCCAGGATGTTTTCTCAATTCCTGCAATTGAATCATGGCTCAAAGATAAGATCTTTAAGATGGGAGAGTGTGGTTGTTATAATTCATTTAACAAAAGCAGAGGGACGGAGACATATACTTATATACTGGGCACATGCAAACGGTCTTTCCTTTAAATCGTTTAAGAGATGATATAGCTTATTATACCTTATCCTGCATCATTGATTACATATCGAATACCCGTTGGCTATCTACAAATATTAATTATGAGAAGTAAACATTGATGATTGTATATTTAATCTTCCTCTATCTATTTGGATCTATTTACTTTATCTCATTTCTGCTCATATGACTGGTGATTTTAACTTTTATGAAGTACATTCATTCTATGAAATTGTTCCTGATCTGTATAGTATATTCTTCCTTGATTTTATACGAGATGCAAGTAAACCACAAGAACAGTACTAGTATTCCATATTTTTCTTGTGTATTTAAGCACCAGGTTGCCAAGAGGTGTCATATACTGTAATTTTTACCCTCGAGACCATACACGTGCAAACACCAAATTAAACACCGAAAGTGTCGAAGG
>NC_051409.1:2245384-2245493 GCF_015228065.2 Penaeus monodon | reverse complement strand
CACAGAGGAGACAGGACAAGGACTCCTAACCCCACGATAGAGGATGAAGTTAATACAATCAAAAGCAACCACGAAAAGGGGTCGCGAACTCGTCACATGTTAGTTCAGT
>NC_051409.1:2243537-2244256 GCF_015228065.2 Penaeus monodon | reverse complement strand
ATTTTCCCATAACCATTTGGCTCGAGCTTTATGTTCACCGAGCTCTTGCACGCAGGCACGATTTCCTTATTTCAAAATATTTTGCTTTCCACCGCGGCCACGGGAGGGAAAATATTCATAAAAGGCCTTGCATTTGGTCGACACTTTACATTTTTGTAACTTGCAAGCCAACTAGAGAGCGCACTTCGAGGGAATGTTGAAAATATTCGATCTCTGCAAATAATTGAAGACTCTACAAGCGAATAAAGCAATTCCTGTAAATAGGGAGAACGTCAAAGATTCTAATCAACTCGAGCATCTTATGCTGTAGAAAATATATACTTACGGATGAATAACAGTACAAAAAATGTGCGATTAATTTAAGCACATCACTGTTATTGATAATCGGGTGCACTAGCATATAAAATAATAGCATATATAATATCAGAACGTGTCATTAACAACTCTTACTATTTGGACTCATTCTTTGTAATTCATACCTTTTCCAAATTTACGGTTTGAATTTTTTTTTCTACAATGTACTATCTCATCTCGTAGCTAGATACTGCAAAGGGAAATCCTGGTTATCAAATATGACTTCTGGAAAAGAGTTCACTTTAACATTAGAAATCCTCTTGTGTGTCGCATAGAAACGAGATTATATCATTATGTTCGCTTCTATCCAGGATTCAGATGAGACCCACAATATGAAATTGAAAGGGGCATGGAGAATATGCGTG
>NC_051409.1:2243167-2243475 GCF_015228065.2 Penaeus monodon | reverse complement strand
TGTACATATGCACTCAAACCAACATATTTTGCAATATTGAAGTATTACACACATATCCCCTGCAAGACAAGAAACGCACAAGATAAAAATCCTAGTAAATCAGCACTCCTGCAGAACGTGACGTTTCCTTGGTTATTCCGGATCGCAGGACCGCCTTGGCACTGAAGTCCTTCGTTCGCCTAGTGGTAGGATGAAAAAGTATCCTTGAGGCACAAACTTCTGGATAAAGGCTTGAGCAGCCAACTCTGTGCTATGGGATACGCGACCACTGTGCTGTACCTCACGGTATAGTCTCTTCCGTAACTGTG
>NC_051409.1:2242136-2242591 GCF_015228065.2 Penaeus monodon | reverse complement strand
ATATATACAAAAACATCTCAGACAAATATATAATGTAAATTAACATATTCAGCATAAAATTTATCGGCCTAAATTATTTATCAGCTATTTTTCTTTGTCTTATTATCACTGAACAACAAAATATGCCAACTATAATTTGAACTGATATGATACACCAAACTTTAGACATTGACTTCCTAATGATGAAAATACAGATTTTTATCGTGATACATAGCAAAAGGACCAACATTAAACCTCAGAATGTTTTTTTTATTACAGGCCTCAAACAACACAAATCGACTTCGTTTTCAAGAAAAATATTTAGACAAGCTATGTTACAACACAAGGACTTGCAATGAATTGGAGGGACAGTGTTAGTCAGGACGAACATCTGTGAATAAGCGAAAGCCAGACACAAAAGATTGGGGGAAATTCTGCGGGATTTACACACAACATTTGACTTACTTTTTTACAGT
>NC_051409.1:2240384-2241193 GCF_015228065.2 Penaeus monodon | reverse complement strand
AGAGCAAAAAATTCTAATGTCTAAGATCATGGTCAGTCTATTGTCATCAGATCTTGATCTACCCTTAAGATCCACTACTCACCACCGCCAATCCCCTCATGATCTGTACTATTCAACACGTATCTCTTAATTTCAGCAAACATCTAGTCATATACTTAAAAGGCCCTGGCCAAGAGACAACTGAGCCATGAATTTTCATTAAAATCCGTTTGGAATTTTGAATGTAAGCGTAAGTAAATAATAAAAGCCAAGAAGATACGGATATGCAACTGCCAACTAAATGTAAAATACTGTAAAATATTGCTGCCGGAAAGAGATAAAAACATACAAAGTTTTATGACGTTACATGCCAAACCAACCAACAGTACACCAACAAACCTGAAGGACAGAAGTGCTACAGCCACGGAGAACACAATATGTCGTATAGAAAAGTGTCTAGACAAGCTGTGATACGCCGCAAGAGCTGGGGAATAGCATTGGTTAGGACGAGCTGTGAATAAGAGAAACCTGAGAAATGTACAGAAATCTGCGGGGTTTCCACACAGCATTTCACTTACATTTTCACTGTGAAAGAAAGAGATTTCAAAAATGTATTTCTTAAGTTAAACTTACTTTAGGATATCGGCAAGTGAATATGACTTTTTTTTAACAAACGAATTTTCGAAATAACTTCAGCTAACTTCTAGCATTTAACTGAAAAAAAAAACAGAAACATAACAATTCACTCCACCTCCTGTCCCTTCAGCTTAGTAATCTTCTTCTTTTTTTCTTCGACACAAGGAAAGTTGTGAGCGCTACCTGCTTAAGTA
>NC_051409.1:2238958-2239078 GCF_015228065.2 Penaeus monodon | reverse complement strand
GACCATTATTGCTAAAAGAAAATAATGCTACAGATTATTTGACTTTGTACTTTTGCTTTATACAGATGATGAATAAAACAAAGTTTATACACAATTGATATTAAGGAAAAACAAAAGTGA
>NC_051409.1:2238221-2238793 GCF_015228065.2 Penaeus monodon | reverse complement strand
ATATGTACAGCAACAAATTCTAATGTCTAAGATTATGGTCAGTCTATTGTCATCAGATCTTGATCTACCCTTAAGATCCACTACTCACCACCGCCAATCCCCTCATGATCTGTACTATTCAACACATATCTCTTAATTTCAGCAAACATCTAGTCATATACTTAAAAGGCCCTGGCCAAGAGACAACTGAGCCATAAATTTTCATTAAAATCCGTTTGGAATTTTGAGTAAGCGTAAGTAAATAATAAAAGCCAAGAAGATACGGATATGCAACTACCAACTAAATGTAAAATACTGTAAAATATTGCTGCCGGAAATAGATAAAAAGTTACAAAGTTTTATGACGTTACATGCCAAACCAACCCACAGTACACCTACAAACCTGAACGACAGAAGTGCTACAGCCACGGAGAACACAATAAGTCGTATAGAAAAGTGTCTAGACAACCTGTGATACGCCACAAGAGCTGGGGAATAGCATTGTTTAGGACGAGCTGTGAATAAGGGAAAACCTGAGACATGTACAAAAATCTGCGGGGTTTCCACACAACAGTTCACTTACTTCTTCACTG
>NC_051409.1:2236837-2237029 GCF_015228065.2 Penaeus monodon | reverse complement strand
GATTTATTTATCAGCATGTGAATATGATTTTTTTTTATTTTTTACAAACGATATTTCGAAATAACAAATTTCAAGCATTTAAATGAAATGCAAAAAAGACAAACATAACAATTCTCTCCACCTCCTGTTCTTTCAGCTTAGTAATCTTCTTTTTTTTCCTTTCTTCGCTTAAGCGCTACCTGCTTAAGTAGA
>NC_051409.1:2235332-2235829 GCF_015228065.2 Penaeus monodon | reverse complement strand
ATAATTTGCTAACTATACATATTACGTCACAGCCAGTTATCATTAGAAAAAGACTTTAATTATTTTCCAGAACTTCGAGGTAGATCTGGAGATAGTGGAGTCCATTTCATAATAGCTCATGTGATATCAGGTAGGTAGACTTTCCAAAGAGTTTGTCCCTGAGTTTTCTACCGTGAGGAACAGATCCCCCGGTGAACTAATAGCATTCGCAGAGGGTGAGCGTCATATTGATATATCGTGGAGGTGAAAATAGTGTCAGCATTTTGTGATTAACAGTTTAATTACATATTACATAACCGTGGATGTAAATTTAATTTGTAGATAGTTTATCACATGGTAATAACACATTATGATTAATGAGTGTGATGTGTTGTATTATCAATGTATTGCAAAAATAAGAAAGAAAATGATGTAGATTTTACTTCACGAGGAATTTTCAAAATGAGAACGGAAAGAGTCTAGTTTATTTCATTTGATTAAAAGTTATGTAATATGAC
>NC_051409.1:2234969-2235269 GCF_015228065.2 Penaeus monodon | reverse complement strand
CCTTTTCTAAAGGTGCTTTTTTCTGCAGGGCATGCACGTGCCACAGAGACTTTTTATATAAATGCTAATTATACATTATTAATGAATTAGAGTGATCTTGAGGAGATATGAGCTGTGTGTCTACGAAATCCTAAGCTTCCGTGATTGTATTTATAACAGACATGTTGGAATAAATCCATGACCTTGTTCCCCAAGAGGTCCACTTATGTAAGTGCCTGTGTTAGCAGAACACACTAAGGGGAGGATCCAGAGTGCCCCGTTTAACTAAAAGTCATTTCAATGAGTAGATAGAACTTATTT
>NC_051409.1:2234807-2234871 GCF_015228065.2 Penaeus monodon | reverse complement strand
GAATTATAATATTAGAAGAGAGTATTTATCATGATGTTAAAAATGTAGAATTAGATGACATTAT
>NC_051409.1:2233973-2234648 GCF_015228065.2 Penaeus monodon | reverse complement strand
ATACACACACACATATATTCATTTTTGTGTAGGTGTGTACAAATGACTGGAATGCACATCTGGAGATAAAACCTATTATATAATCTTTCTATCAAAGCGCATTATATGAAACCAATATTGGCTTGATTGAATTCTGTTCGATTAATTAGTTGGCAGTTAGCACCCCATTCTCCTGGAACAATAAAATGGATTAATGTCAGTCTCGAGTGGCTACCAGGTGGGTATGCTGGCTCAGGTTCATTATCTCACATGCACGTGGAGATATTTTTCCCCCAATAAAGCAATTGAGTGGGAGCTGAAGAGAACGAGATCCTTAGGGTAAACTCGTAAATGGTGGCAGCACATAACAGGCAGCTGGGAACGTGAGATTCTATGTCCCATAATTTTCAAAGTAGGGGTTCCGAAAATGTCATTAATTAATGTCATAGATATTTGTTGCTTTGGTCGTCCTTGAAGCCACTTTATGTTATCGGGGTTTGAGGTGAAGATCATTAACGAGCGGTAATGACCCTAATGGCGCCATGAAAGGTGGAGTGCTCTTAAGACTTTGAAAGGTGGCCATTACATTACTACGTCTCAACGTTATATTGACAACGTTGTTTAGGGAAAGGGGATGTGTTTATGCGCAAACATAAATGAATAGAGTGAAGCTAGACTTCGCAGTTCTGGATTCAT
>NC_051409.1:2233625-2233938 GCF_015228065.2 Penaeus monodon | reverse complement strand
TTCATACTCACACTTTAAAATACTATATATATATATAAAATGTGGTTATAATAAATTGCTAAGCTGAGTTTATAGTTAGACAAACTTTAAGATGAAATAATAACTACAGTATAACCGATAAAAAGGATCCATTGAATTAATTATTAGTTACTGTTTCTTTAATAAAGTGATACAAGATACACCGAGAGAATAATAACCTTAGGCCAAACGAGCGAATCGTTATTCAGCCTTGCTTTTTTGTTTCTATATTTTTATTTTTATGTAATTTAATTGTAGAAGGTACACGTACGATAGACGTCATTGTGTTCTTATA
>NC_051409.1:2233168-2233482 GCF_015228065.2 Penaeus monodon | reverse complement strand
TTTCTTCATAGCTGCTGTTCTGGTCGTCGAAAGCCATAACAATTACTCAAATCGAAAAATCGAAAAACTCTTGGCATTCTTAGCATTCGTTATTCTTAGCCTTCCTTTTTACTCACTTTTACTCGACTTTCTTCTTGTGATAAATCTGGCAGCATTCTCTGGTGACATCCAACTGCATTAGTGTGATTTGAAAAGAGACCCATTCATGTATTCCCTTCCCCTTCCTCCTGTGCATATCTATTGGACTTGTTTTTCTCAGCTCTCGTGATGGGCCACACAAGGAAATTGTATTGGGACTAATACTGGGTCTTATC
>NC_051409.1:2232197-2232967 GCF_015228065.2 Penaeus monodon | reverse complement strand
ATCTTTCTTTTACTGTCCACCAGATTCCCCAACCACGTGTCATACGTCACTTTTTCGCCATTATTTACTAAGTGGTCTCCGTATTCTTTGGTGCTCACAGTACTCGCTTTTCCTTAAAGACGGTTTACTATCCATTTCAGGCAGCTATTCTTTATTAAACACTAGCCCTCAGAGTACGGTATCCCTTACCACCAACTATCCCTCACTGTCCACCATCTATCACAGCCCTCCCACCCTCACAACCCATTGTCCCTTCCATCCCTCCCAGTCCATACTCCCTCATAGCCCACCATCTCTCACAGCCCACCATCCGTCACATACCACACTCCCTCAAGGCCCACCCTCCCTCCCAGCCCACTATCCCTCACAGCCCACTTATCCTCACAGCCCACCATTCCTCACAGCTCGCCCTCCCTTTTAGCCCTCCATCCCTCACAACCCACCATTCCTTACAACCCATCATCCCTCACATTGGTATTTCTTTATTGGCCAGTTTTCTGACGTGAAGCTTTACGGAAGAACGTTAGAGAATTTTACGACCCGAAAAAACGGAGTAAGGAAATGGGTTTAATTAACTCGAACGCCGTTAAGCGTTAAAGAAAGCCTAATAAAGGGGAAATAAAAGATGATATCAGAGGGGGAAAATTAATACATATTTCTTCTGCCACACTGTTTTTTTATTTTCCCATCTATTCTCTTTTTTTCTTATTTGTCGTTATTCCGATTATTTATGTTCTTTTTCTTCTCTTTTCTCAGTCGTCTGCTCACTG
>NC_051409.1:2232005-2232168 GCF_015228065.2 Penaeus monodon | reverse complement strand
AATACCTTTTTGCGGTCAAGATAGAAATCACGCAAAATGATAAGGTCGACATGTCACATTATGTCTAAGGAATATTCGGCGTAGTTCGGCATGTCATTTATATGCCATTTGTTTTCCCGACGTCGAAATCTCGTCAGTGATAAAAATGAACCACATTCGGGTT
>NC_051409.1:2231430-2231871 GCF_015228065.2 Penaeus monodon | reverse complement strand
AATTGTGCCTGGCTGTCAGTCATTCACCGGAGAGTCAGGAGACTAGCAAAAACTAAAGAATGGTAAAAGACAGTGCTCTCCTCTCTGTGGCAGAGACGTTCAGACCGCCTTGGGTTGGTAGCAAATGAGAAAAACTGTTACCATTCCTGTATAAGATACGGAGACAGCTTTACTTCAGTGTTTGAAGACACAAGCTGTTGCACAAACCTTGACTGAGTTCATGTGAACGAACTATCGCTTTCTCACAATCCTTGGCGAAGTTTAGTCTATTGAAGTGAATATAACGTAATAGAGTTTATCTATTGAATGGAATATTTTGTAAGAGACGATTAAAATTAACATGTATATTTGCCAATAATAGAAGAAAATCAAGGATACTGAGATAGACAGTTGATCTCTTGTAAATGAATGAAGAGATGTAATTAGTGACAACATACGTAG
>NC_051409.1:2231020-2231200 GCF_015228065.2 Penaeus monodon | reverse complement strand
ACCGTGGGGTATAGTGAAATATCGTGAAACAGCATGGGATGCCATGAAAAATCGTTGAATATCATGAGATAGCATCGTAGATATCGTGATTTATATTGGAATATCGTGGAATGGTATCGAATATCGTGAAATAGCCGGTGATATAGTGAAATATTTTAGCATATCGTGAGACAGCGTGGA
>NC_051409.1:2230385-2230743 GCF_015228065.2 Penaeus monodon | reverse complement strand
AAGTAACTTTAATAAATTGACGAGGTATGTACCATAATGATATATTGATAACATCCATTTGAATTTTACGATAAAACCCAGCCAGTCAGTTGATTGATTTACGCCCCGCAATTGGCGCTCATATTTCAGCTGCTTACAACAAAGAGCATCAAACCAGTGTATTGGAATTACAAATTTCGCGATAAAAGTGGAAGAGTGTGTAAAGCGAGTTACTTTGAAGGCAAAACTGATTGATTATTCACATCAAGTGAGTGTTGGGAAATGGAGGGCGAAGTGGGGGGGGGGGCGTTAATAGAACACAAAGGTTTCATTAATCACGAGATAATAGCTTAACATTAATTGTCGTAAAATATTTCTT
>NC_051409.1:2229997-2230340 GCF_015228065.2 Penaeus monodon | reverse complement strand
TTTGATGACAGCGAGAAATTTCTGAAAAGGTTCAGGAACAGCATAGTGGTCTGAACAATGAACAATTTCCACTTAAACTGGGCCGTAAGTTACGCAATTTTGTCGCATCTGGCTTGACAGTTTATCGCGCAAATGTGAACACCTAAACCTGAGAATTTCCGAGTAACACAGAAATGCATAAATGGAACAGGAAATAAGCAAGCAGTTTGAATAAGATACGTCGTAACGAAGATGATTGCGGCCGTCGTATTTCAGGCACAAGCACCGTGGTGATAACAATTAGCGTCACTCCTAAAATAGCGAAATCATTTTGCAATGTATGCACGCAGTTGCCTTATAATTA
>NC_051409.1:2229675-2229817 GCF_015228065.2 Penaeus monodon | reverse complement strand
AGCGGAAATCAGCCAAAATTCGGTGACATCATAATGAATACAAATAACAAATGTTTAAACAGAATATCAGTTACATAAAACTAGAGGAAACAATATACACATAAATGTAATACAATTTAATACATACGTTATACAAGCCAGT
>NC_051409.1:2228050-2228258 GCF_015228065.2 Penaeus monodon | reverse complement strand
TTGCAGTTTGTTTCCAAAATAACCGGAGTTAAAACTTGCAAAATAGGACTAACGAATCCTAACTTGGTTTATTACATGCGCGCTACATGGAATTGCTGCCGCGGCCCCTATATGTATTTCCACGGTTTCCAAATAAATACCTGAAGCGGAGACCGAACTGAGGCCGATGTTCCTGTTTGTGTTTGACTTTTTCGAGAAGTCGGGATCG
>NC_051409.1:2227625-2227768 GCF_015228065.2 Penaeus monodon | reverse complement strand
GTTCAGGAAATGAAGACCACATTGGCTAATGGACCAGACGAGAGCTGTTGCATCGCCCTACACCCCCTCTGCCTGGTAATGGCTGAGGCAAAAAAAAACTACCCTCCTCCCCCCAAAAAAAGTAATACAAAACAGAAACATAC
>NC_051409.1:2227355-2227592 GCF_015228065.2 Penaeus monodon | reverse complement strand
TAAATCTGGTTTAGCTTCAGCTTATGGCGCACATCCCTGCCGCTTGACAGCATCGGTTTGCTTTACATTAGACTCGCATTTGTTTCGGGGACACTCTATGTATTTTGTCACTAAAGCTAATGGTGCTATTGGAAAAGATATTGTGAGAGAATGGGGGTCTGTGGTAGAATGTATACTGCGTAGCATAGGGTGGCATTAGTGTGGATATTGTGGCTCGAAAAGCTTTAGCTATAAACA
>NC_051409.1:2226947-2227070 GCF_015228065.2 Penaeus monodon | reverse complement strand
CATTTTTAAGGCCAAAATACGGCATCGGTACTAACATAACAAAAACATATTTTTTCAAATGTCATTGAAGTACTGACAGATCACAGTCACTGGTGAAGACAAATACAAAGGAATTAGAAGCTT
>NC_051409.1:2226238-2226845 GCF_015228065.2 Penaeus monodon | reverse complement strand
CGCTAGACGTTTTACATATTTTTGCATAATACACAAGCATTTCATGATCCCGCGGCGCAACTTTTCTTCAAAAACGCCCTAAAGAAAAAGGTAAATATGAACACCGAACCCACAAGCATGATATATCTTGGCATTAATTTTGGCGAAGGTATCTTACATAAATTTGTCTCGCTCGAGAGACGGAGAACAGTGCTTGAATTCTTGTGTATTTTCTTTTCCCTCTCTCCTCCTCCCCTGCTTATTCTCTTTCTCTCTTCATACAAAAGCCGGGGAAATGGCCTCAGCAATGAGAACTCGGGATTATCAGCACATCTGATGTTTCTCCCTCCATGAAGCACCTCGAAACAGCGGGAAAGAGAAGCGACGCGAAGGGAGAAAAAAGCGCGGTTTGTGAGGTTCAATCTTTCCGTTTGCTCTCGCCTTTCTCCTCGGGGATTAAAGGGATAACCAGCCGGGAGATTTTCCTCGGTGATACGCGGATTTCCTCGACATGCTTGAAGAGAATATGGATTTTTTTCAAACGTTTCCCGCGTTTCGGAACGTTTACTTAATCTGGTAAAAAGATTAAGCGTAAACAGAGACACGAGTGGATTCGTACAAGGGCTTC
>NC_051409.1:2222508-2222966 GCF_015228065.2 Penaeus monodon | reverse complement strand
TAAGCCTCTCCAGCCTCTACTCGAATAATCCTCAACCGAAACTGTAATAAACACCACGTGGAAGAGAGCCCCAAATTCATAGCCAAATTCTCACCCGCACGCGCCGGATCAAAGCCGCATATCTCTGACAGGCGGATATTTCGCCGCATCCGCTTCCGCCGGCCACTGAGCCAAGGGGACCGTCCCAGGGGCCTCCGCTGACAGCTCGAGACACGAAAATAAAGCGGGGATTCTGTCCAGGCGAATGTTTCCGTTATCGAGGCTTTATCAACAGGCGTAGTTCCGGTTATGTTATCGTGGAGGATTTGTGTGTGTTAAGTTTCCTGTCCGTCACTGAGAGAAGTGAAATGAGGCGGGCGATTATTAGTGTTGCATGAGAATGCATTGTTGCTGGTAAAGGAGATAACGCAGACTAAATACGTTCATAGTTTGTATATGTGTAATTTCTCAAATTATAT
>NC_051409.1:2221483-2221883 GCF_015228065.2 Penaeus monodon | reverse complement strand
CATGATTTTGCAATGACTATTATACTGACTACATAACACTTATTACACTGACTAGAGACACATCCAAAACCATTTTAACACTGCAGGTTAATATTAGATTAGGAATTGCTGATGTTTGCAGGCCTGACAGGCACCATCCTTCAGACAAAAGGTGACATTAAATTGCCTGGATTTTGACTGTGTAGAAAATATTAAACTGATAATATTAATAGGATTTGCGGAAGTGATTAATAGGGATAATTTTATATATATGTATTTTTGTTTTATTCATAGTAATAAGGAAAATAAATAAATGCACACATTTTACTTTTTTTATTAGTTTCTTGGTAACTTGGTAAAAGTATTTTTCAACATTTAAAAGATTTGCAATCTAAGTCGAATATACTTACTCTTACATGCG
>NC_051409.1:2220832-2221136 GCF_015228065.2 Penaeus monodon | reverse complement strand
TGCGATTCCGCGCTTGTTTTTTTATGCTTTGCGTTGAAAGGAAACATTTGTTAACCTGATCAAACCGAGTGAGAGAAATCCCTGATACACAACCTCAGGCTTTTTTATTTCTACTGATTACCCACGCCTAACTTTTTATTAAAAATTATACATTTTTCCTTTTTTTTACGCATGGAATAAATGAAAACATTGTCCATTCTAGTGATGAAAGAAAGTAGGAAAAAATATTTGTTTGCTATTACTTTCTCTCTTGCTATTAATCTGATCTATTAATTTACATCATTATTATTTTGAATTACAGGTT
>NC_051409.1:2219506-2220810 GCF_015228065.2 Penaeus monodon | reverse complement strand
TTCATCCATTAGCAAGTGTAGTGATCATACGATTTTCAGGAATTTAGATGACCAATTGTTTTTCTCTGAAGCTAAAAAATATCCCAACAATGACCCCGTCTTTCATCGTTGTTTTCAGGTTTCAAATCCTCATAATACGAATATCCAGTAATAAATAGAATACTTGTATATAAATACCCGTTTTTAACACTTGGTATAATGACTAAATACACTTTCATATACTGTATATTAGTATATTTCCAGCTAGACCAACGGGGAATGCCTCGAATGTACCAATTCACTGACACAGCACACTGAACGGTTTATGACAGTCATAAATTCAATGATATTGATGTTATTTTAGTAATCATGCATGGTGCAAAGAACCTGCCAAACACCGCGGTTTCGAATGTACTAATGCATTCTGGATGATGATGGATATCTAAGATTATTATGCGTGAAAAAGGCCAGACATCTCGTTCCTTAGCTCTGCAGATGGGTTGCTCTGTTGATAGGGAATTAATGGTCTGAATTCTACTGTGAATTTTGTTTCAGTTTATACCTCAAACTATGTTATAATGTGAAAAATACGTTCAATGTTTAACACCAAACTATGTTATGATTAGCCATTATTTTGGTCTTGCTTAGACTCCATTAAAAATGCATTATGTGAATAAGGATCCAATGGTTTTAGGTAGAAATTATGCGTAGCCCATAAACATGAATAAAAATACGTTTTTTGTGTCTTCCAAAAAAGAAGAAATTTTTACCCCTCCATCTACGCCAAAATATGTCCTCATTCGCGTTTCTTCAAAGGGGAATTTAGCGTTAAGGGTATTTAATACGTCAGTACTTTCCCTCGCACTTGCAAAACTTCGTAATGTTTTTTTTTCTGTTGTTGTTGAGGTTGATATATGATCATTCTGCTGCAAAACTTTGCTTAAATGTCTGAAGTCCGAGCCGAATATGCTAATACGTCTTGTAGTTTCCCAAGCAACTTTACTCGTGGTGGGAACAACTTAGGGTAATGCCAGAGAAGTTGGCGAGTTTATAGTGGCTCTAATATGTACGTAAAGGCGAGAGCAGGGAAGTTAAGCACAAACTTCGGACCTTTGAACAAGCGAATAAAATCACAGGGTGACGATTGTCTCACGGCATGAGGAAAGCTGGTCTGTCGGCGGAAATTTCCTTTGAAGAACGACCTCGGCCGTCCAGCGTCAATTCGCCTGGCAAATGCCCCTTTCACGCGGGGTTAATCGCTATTGTCACGGCCTCTGGTGATTTCCATGCCGCGAGGGATTGCTGGAGAGAAACTAACAATTAAA
>NC_051409.1:2218233-2218426 GCF_015228065.2 Penaeus monodon | reverse complement strand
ATTGCTGGAACTTCGTATTTGCTTTCCGCTAAGATGACTCCTCGTTAGCGTTAATATTGGCAGAAGCAGAAAGTTCGTTTAATTGCAGTTCGCATATTGCAAACTGCTGGAACCGTATGAGAGTACGAGTTTGTTTATTAGTAGAAAGCGTATGTGAAATAATTTTGCAGGCCAAATGGGGTGTGGAGGGAGG
>NC_051409.1:2217535-2217961 GCF_015228065.2 Penaeus monodon | reverse complement strand
CACGACCCAAATCTGATCCACAGCCCAAATCTCCTCACAAAATAAAAGAGAGAAGAAAAAAGGAGTCATCTCACGCAGCCGCATCTTCTCATCCCTCCCTCCCTCTCCATCATCGTTATCTCCGTCTTCACCTCCTTATCTCGCCCTCCATCATCCTTATCTCGAGAAGTGACCGCTTGCTAGTTACATGGCGTCACTAGGTTTTCCACAAACCGCCGACGCGAGGCTGCTTTTATCTCGATTCCACACAGACTTACTACAGAGAGGCTTATTAAATTCCTGGTCGTGACGAGCCTTTCGGGAAAATCTGAATTATAATCGAGCTTTTACCTTTCGAGATGTAGGACTTACGTATCGCATGAAGGCTGCAATTTATCCTCTTCCTCTTCTCTCAACAAACCATACAAAAGCAGCAATCTATCCCCC
>NC_051409.1:2216447-2216565 GCF_015228065.2 Penaeus monodon | reverse complement strand
GTCCCTCTTTCACGCGCCACCCCCCCCCCTGGTTCCCTGCAGCCCCCCTCCCCCTCCGTCTCGGAATAGGGATCAGCCTCAGCACAGTCAGCGTCCGCGCTAACATAACTCTCGGCCA
>NC_051409.1:2216229-2216401 GCF_015228065.2 Penaeus monodon | reverse complement strand
CCCAAAAAACCCGAAGCCCCGAGTTTCTAATGGATACTTTAAAGGGTATAAGTTATAGAAGCTCGCTTTTAGTCTCATCTGAGAGAGAATTAATCGTTAGGGGGAAGGAAAACAGTGGCTCAGTGCAATGAAATTATCTTTTTTGTGTTTGTTCTTACGGTTAAAAGTGTAA
>NC_051409.1:2215525-2216002 GCF_015228065.2 Penaeus monodon | reverse complement strand
GTAAGCCTATAGTATTTACCATGTGCAAACATGATATTGTATTACTCATTTTGATGATATACAAAACAATGGGCAGTTAACCCGTAAAGGGTTATTTGCCCCATATGATGGTCATGACTAAAGTTATTTTAAACAAATGATAATAATAATGCCTGTCAGACGCTCAACCAATAACCTGTTCCACGTATTCTACCCCAACACAATAATAGCAAGATAATACCATTAAATAGCACAGAACAATAAAGATGTAATCATAACGGTAAAAAAAAAATAAAATGATAAAAAAGAGTATGGTATTTATATCGAAAAAAAAAACTTTAAAGGGTTTTAGGGGGGCCCTTACTTGGCACCCAAGGCCATTATGATAAAAAGCTTTTCATTGTCGACTTTGGATGAAACAAAAGTTGACTGACTAATTTTTTGCGCTTGTGACTGTCGACTAGACTTAATTAGGTGCCATTTTTCCAAAGGACCGAT
>NC_051409.1:2214681-2214780 GCF_015228065.2 Penaeus monodon | reverse complement strand
CGCTTTTCGATTAATATTTTGTCAGATGTATTTTAATCTCAATGTAATTGCGTGATAAAAATACATGTAATGCTAATGAAGTTTTAATTAAAACTATTC
>NC_051409.1:2213738-2213846 GCF_015228065.2 Penaeus monodon | reverse complement strand
TAGTTGTATAGCATATAATATCATGATCAGATTTGATAATCGACATGGAATGACAAGTAATCGTAGCCACAGATTAAGTAAAACTGACGAGGCGAGGCAATACCTCCG
>NC_051409.1:2213168-2213694 GCF_015228065.2 Penaeus monodon | reverse complement strand
AGCTTTATAAATGTGCGAAAAAAAGGGAAAAGACATAAATGAAACAATAAATTGATAAAAAAAAAAGTTCACAGACCTCTTCCAACTTCAACTTCGCGGACTGTCTTTGTAACCCTTGTAACTTTGTAAGTCAATTCGTTTTTAAGATGAAACGTTATTTTGGAGCTTTTCCAAGTTAATAATATTAAAACTACACAAACAACAATCGCTTTATGATATTCTCTGCCATTATATAATAGCCCTAAGATAAAATATCCTTCATTCTTTTCTTCAATAGTTTATCGGATTTTCTCTTTTTTCCTGACTGCAGCACTCAAATAAAGCTTCTTTTCTGGACTGGAAGCCACTTACTTAATCACCAAATGATCGGTTTTGGTGGACACTTCCAACTACATTTCTCGAATTCCCTGCAATGGCCTTTCCTGTTGGTTCTGCTTTCTCTGAACATGCGTGGTAATTGGTGATTCAGTCGCAGAATGAGTGGATACTTTGTGCAACAGTTTTCTTTTTGATCTAGAAATGACTG
>NC_051409.1:2211193-2211336 GCF_015228065.2 Penaeus monodon | reverse complement strand
ACACCCGCAGAAACTTCGAATTGGAATTTACAACTGTTCCTTTATGGCGTAACGTTTCTGCATGGCTCCATTCACTGTGTCTGTATGACCCAGTGTCTTGAAGTTGCCCTTTACGGTAGGCTCTGACAGCACGCTCACGCCTG
>NC_051409.1:2209047-2209220 GCF_015228065.2 Penaeus monodon | reverse complement strand
AAACTTTATAAATTGTCCGAAAAAAGGGAAAATATTAAGTCGCAAAGACAAATGAAACACGGCGAGGCTGCCCGTAGAGTACGTGTCGTTATTCAGCGGGAGGCTTATATATATATAGTAAGTGAGCTAAACGCGACACAAATAGAATGGCAGGTAATAAGCTAAAAAGACCG
>NC_051409.1:2208628-2208949 GCF_015228065.2 Penaeus monodon | reverse complement strand
GAATAAACAGACATATATAAAAGTATATAAACAGATAAATAAATTGATAAACAAAAAAAAAGTTCACAGACCTCTTCCAACTTCAACTTCGCAGACTGGCTTTGTAACCTCATCAGGCGTGAGCGTGCTGTCAGAGCCTACCGTAAAGGGCAACATCAAGACACTGGGTCATACAGACACAGTGAATGGAGTCATGCAGAAACGCTACGCCATAAAGGAACAGTTGTAAATTCCAAGTCGGGCGGATTTTCGAAGTTTCTGCGGGTGTTGGGTTGGGACGAAAGGGGGAATGACCTCTGGCCTGCAGAACAGTGTTATATA
>NC_051409.1:2207876-2208220 GCF_015228065.2 Penaeus monodon | reverse complement strand
GAAAGACGTGTGTTATTGTGTATGTATATTTCACATACGCCCGCGTGTGTGTGTTCATTTATTTAAGCAAGGGCATACCAATCTCAATTTTGCCTTCTGGCTGTACAAGCATGAAACTTGATATTTGTTACCAAGTTTACATTCATGTTGTGTGCCCTGCGTTCTGCCTTCTGGTTTATGGGACTTTCCAGTTCAATTAGACGATCCCGCTGCTCTCTCTTATACAGGGAGAAAGGGTAATGTGTTACTGTGTTTATTTTACACTAGGAGATTAGTCAGTGTAGCCGCCCTTGTTTTTTTTTCTATTCTCAGAAGATGGCCATTAACATTACAAGATTAGGGGC
>NC_051409.1:2206092-2206501 GCF_015228065.2 Penaeus monodon | reverse complement strand
CAGTCATTTCTAGATCAAAAAGAAAACTGTTGCACAAAGCATCCACTCATTCTGCGACTGAATCACCAATTACCACGCATGTTCAGAGAAAGCAGAACCAACAGGAAAGGCCATTGCAGGGAATTCGAGAAATGTAGTTGGAAGTGTCCACCAAAACCGATCATTTGGTGATTAAGTAAGTGGCTTCCAGTCCAGAAAAGAAGCTTTATTTGAGTGCTGCATTGAGGAAAAAGGAGAAAATCCGATAAACTATTGAAGAAAAGAATGAAGGATATTTTATCTTAGGGCTATTATATAATGGCAGAGAATATCATAAAGCGATTGTTGTTTGTGCAGTTTTAATATTATTAACTTGGAAAAGCTTTAAAATAACGTTTCATCTTAAAAGCGAATTGACTTCATATACTAC
>NC_051409.1:2205666-2206056 GCF_015228065.2 Penaeus monodon | reverse complement strand
TCGCAACAACATACACAAGACCTCCCCATAACATATCTTAAAAGCAATGAGGAGAAATATTCAGAGGCAAAAATCAAGAGACGGGTATGAATCTTATCGAAATGTATGGAATGAAATGTAAAAGTTACAAGAAGAAATTTTCCAACGAACTCCAGACTGACAGAAGTCTGACGCCGAAATCCCGTAATGGCGGAGTCAGCACAGGGGAATATTAGAAGGACCTCGTTAAAGTTGTCGCTAAGGCCAAAGGTCAGTTGGGCTGTTAAACATATATAGAATATCATTACGTGTGCAAAAATGTTTAATGCTGTCGTGAAAATCTCTCAAATCAAGAGAGAATTTTCTTTTTTATATTCCAATGATCATATATTTCCTGTTTTTCATTTTAAG
>NC_051409.1:2204758-2205484 GCF_015228065.2 Penaeus monodon | reverse complement strand
CTGTACTGTAATAATGCATAGGAAAACGAACAACTACACCCATGTTTTCTGTTCCCTTGTGTAGCCTCCAATGGCTCTGCCAGCGTGCTTTTGGCCTCGAGAGGAACGGAAGCTGAGGAGCATCGATTGGTCTCGGCGATCGCAGGAGGTAAACAAGTCAAGGACATGAAAGACCCAATCGACCTGAATAATGAGTAACAACTTCATTACTCATATATTTATGTTACAGTACGTCTCATTCTTTCTTTCTTTTTTTTGGATAGATATTTCTCCAGATTTAGCGTTGGTTTTATAGGCATTTACAAAACCTTTATATGATATTGCGAGTTTTATCATTAAAATGAGAACTTAAAGTTTTAATAGGCATTTTATAACATCTTTTCATGAGACTAGAATGACAGAGGAAAGAGACGGAAATGGGAAATATGATAAGAACGAAATAAATAAATTCATACGCGATGGATATACTTCTTTTTCAAAAATATTCATAGATAATTTTCTCGAAAAAATGTCCAAAGCTCAGTCGGGCATTTTATTTGATATCAGCCTCTCGCCTTGCCTCACGCTCAAAGACCTGTCATTACGGTCGACATTTTTACCAAAAGACTAACATTATCTTGTCAAGTATCATCAGATCTAACCATAAATTTAGAGTTCTAAGAGGCAGTTGCGGATGTATCTGAAAAGAAAAAACGCACATTTGTGTGTACACACAATATATTCATT
>NC_051409.1:2203563-2203674 GCF_015228065.2 Penaeus monodon | reverse complement strand
GACTCTTGATCTGCTAATGCTGAGAATAATAAAAAAACAGCAAGTTCGGATCACACAGCAAATGAGGAAGGTCGTCATGGGTTACATTAAGTGTTGCTACTCTTGAGTTCT
>NC_051409.1:2202945-2203395 GCF_015228065.2 Penaeus monodon | reverse complement strand
AGCGTGAAATGAATATAGGGTCGTTCGGTAAATATTCATAATACAGTGAAACACAGTTGTATTTACGGTTGAACAACGTATTATAGTTGACTAAAGATGAGCAGAAAGGGACTTAATATTTCCCTTTATTTCCTTTCCCTTCCATCTTTTACGAATTCTTCTTCCTCCCCTTTCGCATGTCCAAACCCGTCGAGATCAGTAATATAAACATCAAGAAATTTTTGTCCTATATAATATGCATTGGCATTCCCCCCTCTGTGTCCGAACCTTTTCTGAATCTTTCACGAGACTGAAAGCGACGGCTGTCAGTCTGTGAAGGCGTCTGAAGCTGCCTGAAAGTCTGGAAATGGAAGAGTGGAGCGAATGAGGTCGACAGACAGGGAGGAAAGAGAGAAGTGAAGAAAGGTTGGGAGAAGGGAAAGGAAAATGGGAAGAGACTGTAGGAAATGG
>NC_051409.1:2202144-2202346 GCF_015228065.2 Penaeus monodon | reverse complement strand
TTGAGCGCTCGCTGGCCCTTCCGAGAGGCCTTTCTGAACTTGCTGCGATTTCGTCCTCGCTGTTCGAAAGTTATTCTACGACTGAATCTTCTACTCAAGTTTCAGTCGTAATTTCTGACTCGTATTATCATTCATTGTTGTCTGTTTTATGCACTTCTCTTGTCCGGATTGTCGTTTTTCTTCTTTGTCTTCGACTTCTTCC
>NC_051409.1:2201255-2201531 GCF_015228065.2 Penaeus monodon | reverse complement strand
CTCCCTTCTTCGTCTTCTTCCTCTTGCGTGTCCTTAAGACGACCCCCCCCCCCCGCCGCCTTAGCTTCGCACTGACTGTATATTGATCTCATAACGTGACTTCTTGCTGTTTTAGCTCTCCTTCCGTGTTGCACTCGCGACGTCATTCATCAGATCGACTTTAAGCATTTATCTTGATATTTTTATTTTTTTTTCCTTTCTTTTCGTTTTTTTCTAGTTTTTTCTTTCTTCTTGTTTAAAAGTAGTAAGCATGCTGTCAAATGTGTGTGTGTGTGT
>NC_051409.1:2200318-2200921 GCF_015228065.2 Penaeus monodon | reverse complement strand
CTTTCCTGAAGTCTAAACCGTAACCTTGTTAGTAGCTTCTCCAACACTTTATTTTATTTTTGGGAAGCGCAGATGAGGAGGAGAACGAGAGATGCGTGAGAGAGGAATTTGGCGAAGGAGAAGGAAATCTATTTACATACAAAGTTTCGTTAGGGAAACATTTCTCGTGCTAAATTGCCCCGTGCGTTTTGGGAAGAAAAGTGTTTTTTATTATTTACCCGAAAACGATTCAAACATGGTATGTTATTACATTAAGAATATGTTCTAGTCTTTTCTTCGTTGAAAATGACTGTTGTTGTAAGATGTCGTGATCAATAAGCTTTCTAAAAATAGATGAACTGTTGTCTCGTGATATGTTAAGTTTGCTGTAAGGGCTGCGTAAATAATGGTTTACAAGATCAAGGTAACTTACAGACCTCCACCACGCTTATGTGTACGAACAAATTAGTTAGGGGTTATGTAAATATTTAGATAGCTGTGTGTCTGTGTTGGTGCGTACGCGAGCATGTGTTTATATTGTCTGTGTGTGGGCGTTTGTTTGTTTGTGCGTATAAACATTCTGTGAACTTATTCAAAATTGATGCATAGCAGTGCAATCCTTTC
>NC_051409.1:2199598-2199966 GCF_015228065.2 Penaeus monodon | reverse complement strand
AAGACAACAACCCTGAAAATCCTGATAAATCGAAAACAAAGGCTTGTCTCATGGACCAACAAAGAGCCTCGTTAATCCACAGTAGCGGCAATCACAGCAACGGAAAAAGTGTTCATTTACCGAAGAGAACAATGCTTGATCATTTCTAGATTTGAAGAACAGAATGGGAATGATTATAACCCGAAACGAAAATATATATTTTCCTTTATGTGTGGTTGGTCATTAAATTGTATATTAAACATTCATCGTGATTTCACGATTGTTGTGATAATGAGTGTGAAAATATGAAAGTTTCAGGTTTAGGAATATCATTGACAGAGAGATAAAGACTGTGAATGTTACAGTTCGTAAGGGAAATTATTTCAATG
>NC_051409.1:2199297-2199550 GCF_015228065.2 Penaeus monodon | reverse complement strand
AATGCTGTTTGAGAGAAAAAAATACTGCGTAAATTTTATTAGTTTTATATAGTGTCCAGAACGATGTCAAAGCACAAAGCAGTTAACACGTCTTTTCGTATATAAATAGACATTTGTTTTTGTTATAGGAAAAATGGTCGAAACGTGAAAATGTATGAAAGGAGAGCATGGCAGCAAAGGAGAGTTCATATGGAATTATGAAATTAGTGAAGGAGGTAAATATATCATTAATATTATGATAGAATGACGTACT
>NC_051409.1:2199110-2199216 GCF_015228065.2 Penaeus monodon | reverse complement strand
GGCAGAAAGAGAACATGGAAATTAAGAGAAACAGACAAACACACTTGTGCGTAGTAATAAAAACAAAGACACATGTGATATCTACGTATAAGAGAGAAAGAGATCG
>NC_051409.1:2198870-2199075 GCF_015228065.2 Penaeus monodon | reverse complement strand
GATACGGGGGAGGGGTGAAAAGGTAATAATTATTTACGCTATATAAGTTCCCTTCAATCAAAACGTATTCAAATTGCGCCTCATAGTAAGCTCATTCGATCCCCATAGAGAATTGCTCGGGCGGAAAACAAACACGCGCGGACGTCAATTCAGAATACTAGCGTAATTCAATACGATAGACGGCTGTGCTGAAGTAGATCAAAAG
>NC_051409.1:2197999-2198195 GCF_015228065.2 Penaeus monodon | reverse complement strand
CGAAACTCAAGCCTTCGAAGTAGGAGCATAAGGAATGCGAACCGCAGACCGCGTTCCACTTCGACCTTCTTCAGTGCGAATAAGCTGAAGGATCTCGCGTTTCACGACTCGCCGAGCGCACAGCAGGACTCGAAGCCTCGAATCACCTGGTCTAGGCAGGAGTTGCCTTCGATTTCCAAAGATTTAGGTGAGATTT
>NC_051409.1:2197218-2197423 GCF_015228065.2 Penaeus monodon | reverse complement strand
CACATTCATATATAAACAAAATTATCAATTTACCACCCTTACTCTTGATATATAAGGTAATGGTCATAATGATGGTGGTGATAATACTGAAAAATTATCATAAATGCAATAACATTAATGATTAATATTTCCCTAATGGCGATGATGATAATCAGTAATAGTTTGCAGTAGTAACATTAGCAAGGACAATCATAAATAATAATAA
>NC_051409.1:2194957-2195054 GCF_015228065.2 Penaeus monodon | reverse complement strand
GGTGGGGCGGCCCCCTCCCCCAAAAGGCAGTTTAAGGAGCCGAAGCCCCTATATCACCCGAAAACTCGTCAGTATTTGCTGCTTGCCTGGGCTCTAG
>NC_051409.1:2193828-2194705 GCF_015228065.2 Penaeus monodon | reverse complement strand
GATCTTTACTTACGATTATGAACTACACGCCATAGTGCATAGTGCAGCGTCGGGATAGTACCACAAACCATGACTGGAGCACATTACAATAGCGAAATTTAAAATATGATTCATTTACTCAGCAATCACATTTAAATCTTTAAATTACACAGTAGACAAAGGGAGCCAAAGGAGTGGGCGAAACCAAAACAAAAGGATTAACTAACCAGTGAAACAATAAAGGATAATTGTTATGTGGATCGTTAGGGTCTGGCGTTGTCACGTGGCTGAGAAACAACGTCGTTTCATTAATATATTGTGATTCAGTTATTTCAGTGCTTTTCGGATACTTGAACTTGATTTAGAATTTAGTAAGATGAAGAATATAAGTTTGTGGTCCATTTATTGGTCCTTTTATCACTTTTATGCGCATTTATATCTCAACTTTTTGGAGGGACAATTACTCTACATAACGACCCTTATCATAGATCAAAGGAAACGGGATTCCCCATAGACAGAAGTGTTTAAGAAAGTTGCATTGAACTTTTCCAGTATCTGTGCTGCTTTTGACAAATACGGCAATTTGCTTGAAACTTTGATTGTTATAAAGACAGACGGAATTATAAATGTACCGGTATATCACTGAGAAAGCAATACCTTTAAAATGTTTGCAGACCTGATGGTCATTTGCTGAGACAGTTCAGGGAACTCGTAATCTTTCCTAGCATTTATGAATGTTAATACTTCTGTATTTATGAGATCAGAAAGAAACGGATGTTATTGCAATACTTTAGAAAACTAGCTGGGGAATTTTACACCGCATGGCTTCCAATAAATGAGGGGAAAATCTGAACAAAGTTGTTCACTGGTTTTTCAGTGTCTTCTTCCAGACAATTAA
>NC_051409.1:2192520-2193583 GCF_015228065.2 Penaeus monodon | reverse complement strand
GAAATTTTGTGTTTGGAAAGCTGCCTAACTGAATTCAGAGACATTGCTGTTTTTATATTTCCTTTGGTCATAAGCATCCCAACATCAAATGTATTAGAGAGGGACAAAAACGTACATTATTTTCCCTTGACTCAACAATTTCCAACAAATGCAACCACGGAAATTGTATAACGTGAGACGTTGTGTGAAGATTTATAAAGGTATATCATATTACAGTCACCTCCCTTAGCAACCTTTTGACACGCAATTTATCCTCCAATGTTTTCAGGCAAGGCCATTTCTACATGTGACATTCTCTTGAACGAACGAAATTGCAAACACAGCAACGCGTGCAGACAGATGAAAACGAAAAACAACTAACCAATACGAACAGAAAATTGATATGAGGGCGATTTATCATCATTTCTTATCATGACTTTGCACAGTAACGCATGTAGACAGATGGGAAGGAAACACAAACAACAATAAGAAGAGAAAAATAAATCACAAAGTGGGGAAATTTATCATCTCTCTTCCAATTATGGTTTCATTTTGTTTCTCTCGCTTGCATATGGAAATACAGAATTTGTAAAGGATTTCTCAACAAAGAAGCTACTGTTGTCAAGCCTCACTGTTAATCAAAAGGCCCAAGTCACGCCACTTTCCTTTCCACGTGTAAATAATTCAAAGGGTGTTCATCTCTGAAAATACAAAATTTTATCTTTTTTGGGATGTTAGCGTGTAAGAAAACTTCTTTCATCAAAGATAAGTGATTGGATATTTTGCATATTTCACTAGGAAAATTAAAATTTTTCATTTTGCATTTTTTTCTGTAGGTGTCTGTAAGTGTAGAAATTCCAACCCTTGTAATTGTTCATAGATACCCTATCTATTTGTTTAACAGGCGTAAAGAGTTGGATTACATTGTTCCTCTGTATTGAAAACTATTAGAATAGTGCAATTCACTTTCTCTCCGGGTGTGAACAATGTAATCATTTCCCGGATCCAGGCCATTCAAATGTATGACGGGCGGGGATCAGCGCCTGACAGCTTTATGAAGGAGGGGGTAGGCTACATGCCGGCA
>NC_051409.1:2191715-2192500 GCF_015228065.2 Penaeus monodon | reverse complement strand
ATCTTCACTCTCACTCATCACGTGTGGTTATGGCCATCTTTGACCAGTTAATAGACGTTACCAATTACTTACAACTAATTCTTAAAGAATCATATTTTACAGTTAACATTATTATATCAGTGCACCCACAGATTAATGACATATCAAATTTATACAGTGCCTAAAAAACTAAGCATAGAACTGCACTACACCTGCTAACATCTATATAAGAAACCAACTTGTCTAATACCTCTATTTATATGGGTAAGGCAAGTGGCTACATAAAACAAGTGGCTACACTACTGCGATGCAATGTGAAAAGGAAAAACACATAAATCAGTAATTTTGATGATGTACGAAATCTGAGTTTAGTGAAAACATTAGGAATCGAAAACTTTCTGTGTAGCACTTTCATTGTTAATTTCATCCCGAATCCACACTTCTTGTATCAGATTACTTATTCATTTATTCTGACGTGTATATGTGTGTTTCGTATTCACAACTACGTAAGGTTTTCCTACTCGAACGGTAATTGTTTCCTTTGTACAAGGTAACAATTCAGTGACTAGCTACACCGTTTTTATCAGCTGATAGAGAACAGTAGCTAATTTCTTTCCACTCCGTCGTATATTTCAGTTCATGTATCCACAAGGTATAGGTAGAGCTTGAAAAATAATGGCCAGTTTTTTGTGATTTGCTTTTAACATTCATTTCTTTTATTACTATTGCTTACTTAAAATATAGCAATTTTAAAGGTTGATTTATCATATATTGTCATAATATATAGTGTTATGATCACATGTACA
>NC_051409.1:2190336-2191548 GCF_015228065.2 Penaeus monodon | reverse complement strand
AGATTTGCATTTTCCTTTTCATCGAAAATCATACATAGTTTTATGACTGAATGATAATATTTCTTTCATTTACACATTTGTTGTGCCTACAGGGAAATTTGTAGTTAATTTGGAACGTAGTTATGCCTTGGAAAAAGATTTAAAACATGTGTCATCTTTTGCCTAGCAACAAGAGAATTTGAAAATGAGAAGTGTGTTTATTTACTTTACTAGTACGAATGAAAATCAAGGAAAGTATCGGTTGTAACATTTAATTTAATTCATATAAAGGTTTGTATGTGTGTTTTATAATCTGAAATGATCTGTTTGTTGATATGATGAATTTTATGCCTTTACGAGTGTGGTAGGCTTGTAAACTTCACCACGTAAATGATAGAATATTTGAATAAATGGCTGAAATATAAGGAAACGTTGAGAGAAAATCAATGAAATTAATCTATTTTCTTTTCTCACATGTATCATGGAAGCATGAAAAAAAAATATTAACAGATATGAAGCTGTTGGCTATCCTGCATTTCCGCCAAGGAGCGGATTTGGGGAGAAATGTCAATAGGCACACACGGCGGATGCCCCTCGGTTTTAGAGCATAGAAAAATGAGCTACGAGTTTCCCGTTAGTCCAGTGTCCTATATTTCTAATGATCTTTGTGGCTGTCCGTAGGAGCAGATAACATTTTTAGATGTTTGTCAGCTCGCTAAGGATACAAATATGAGTATTACATATTACTGATATGTTTTGATAAAAAAGTAAAGTAAATGTTGTTTTCTCCTATATATATGAAGCTTACCATATTTTCTTTGCCTGGAATTTTAATCTTGTGTTTGCTGCTTAATTATGGATAGTGTATTGTGTGTTAAAGAAGTAGAATATACGATCATATAAGTTTGGTAGGAGTAATAATGGTTACTAATAATGTTATATGTCCAGGTGTTTATATGCTGCTGACTGTGTATTTATGTTATATGAATGTGTATTTATATTGTGAATCATGCCTAGGACCTGTAAGAGTTTTGCAATATATCTAGTGGATTTGTTATGGACAAATGTTAATTAATCTTATTTGTTATTGTACACCTGTAAAGTGCTCCAGTTGTTATTAAGGAATTAATATTTATATATTATAATGTATATTTCTTGCGATATGATTTCCATGGCCAGTGTGAGTTGATTCTGAAAGCATTTGGTGAATTTCAAACTGGCTTTTAGCCTGAA
>NC_051409.1:2190203-2190288 GCF_015228065.2 Penaeus monodon | reverse complement strand
GCTGTCTTCATAGAGCATTACTCAGGAGAATAAATCTGGTGCTTCTGGAGAGGATTTCAATTCAAACCTTTAGAGTAGCTCGGAC
>NC_051409.1:2189366-2190005 GCF_015228065.2 Penaeus monodon | reverse complement strand
GCGTAGTTAGAAATTTCAAGGCATTTCTCTCTGACGCCTTACCTGGCGGGTTTGTTTAGCGCTGCCTTTTTAACAGTAACTTAAAGTCCACCATTGGTGGACTGTTAAACAAAGACAATAAAAAAATTTGTCCCATCCAAGCTCTCTCGCACTTCCATATTTATGCATTATCAACGAAAATTTATACTTTTCTACTTATCTTGAGTCACATATCCCACCAGTCCCTACAGTGTACAAACGTGAGCAACATCAGCGTATACTTCCTTCCCCTCTCGAGACCCTCGCCCGAGATCAGAGGGAGAGAAGGTAAACACGGCAGCATGAATAAAATGCTGCCGTTAAGATTTTGGTGCAGCTCACTTCTCTTGAGCTCCACAGCGTTACTGAGGGGAAGCCGCCCCTAGTACACAAGCAGTCCATTAGCATGTTAACGCAGCCAAATGATCTTATGGAAGGCGCGGCTCCTGCACCCTCAGGCAATTCTTCCGTAGTCCGGATACTGGGAAACGTGGCATTACGTGGTGCGGCGCCTTGCACAATGCATAGGTGAGTAGTTACTCGGTATATTAATGTGGGAAACTGTTCTTTATGTGTGTGTGATCATATAAAAAAATAAATACATGTATATATATTTGTGTG
>NC_051409.1:2188590-2189302 GCF_015228065.2 Penaeus monodon | reverse complement strand
CATAAATTATTATTTACTTACTCTTTAGTTGCAATTCCTGAGGTCTTGGACCACCAAACATTCCAAACAAACTATTATATCTGTAACATAGTACTCAGCCATGTGTTTTCCTTACATAACGGCCGCGCCCGCAGCCATATCTGTCGTAGACGAAGATGGATCCGCCCGATGCGGCGCCCTAGCGAAGGGGCCTAACACACTGTCGTGCGGTGCGGCAGAAAACCTACGCAAACACACCAACAAATGACTGGAGTGAAAGGGGGGGGGGAGAAGCACGCTGTCCGTCGTTACTGAAGACTATTTATTCTAAGCTCTCTATGCTCCGTCCGTCGCTGATGCAACGCGAAACGTGTTCTAAACATGTCTCGAAAAACGCGATTTCTCACGTGTGCCGTAATAAAGAAATATGCTCTCAGCCCCGATTTCACAGCATAAGAACGGCCGTGGCAGACAGCTACATTTCTTTCTTAAGTTAGACAGCGCGCGAGGAAGTACGCGGGCCACTTTGCGAAAGATTTATGGCAACTCTGCTCACTGGTATAATGGCATTTCCTGCAACTCTATTCTGAATATATCTTATAGGTAATAGCTTCCGATGTAAAAATGCTTTCTGTACTGATACCGAGCCTTGTGGATTATGTACAGTTGCATGTTCTCATTTCATCCGACATTCATGATTGACGACATCTAGTGGTAATGGCTGTGGCTTTGT
>NC_051409.1:2187364-2188535 GCF_015228065.2 Penaeus monodon | reverse complement strand
ATCAACGATTTACGAGATATTGTCAGTACAATCAATATCTGTGTGTGCGTATGTGATAATGTGTGAAACAGCAGTAACACGGAAAAAGAAAGCAATACCCAATGTTACTTGTGCTATAAACTCTAAGTCTAAAAGAGTGTAGAATGTGAAGCTGAATGAAGCATTCACGTATAAGAAATTTACGACACTTACGCCATCAAAAGAACAATATAAATGCGAGGACAGGTTAAAAGGACCAGGAGGGTATTTACCGCAGACTTTTGATTTTCATAAAAGTGTGGATAATTAGTAATGGGAATGGGGAGGCAAGAGCGAGGTTGGGGATGAGTGGGGAGCAATGGTGAATGAATTTGTGGGTCTTGTGAGGATCAGTGACAGTGAGATGGTGAGGATGGTGAAGAAAGGATGGATGATGATGACGGGGACTATGGTGAATGGTGGAATTATGATGGCGTAGGGATGGAGTAAAAATATACGATTAGGAAGAAATAAAGTACAACGTTTTGATAAGAACACAGAGATTCATTCACTGTAAGAGCTTTGGAATGAGAATAATGAGGGATGTAAGGAGGAATGGAAAACTGAATCAGTATTTCATCAAGAAGGAAATTTAGTTTGAGAGGTAGTGTTATATCAACCCTCTCTGTTATTTTTGGGGGCTTCATCCTCTTCATATCTTCATGTTCTACCATAAAACTAAGTGAAAACTGAGAATGAGAATAGAAGTTACAATTGCATAACAAAGTTTTTCTAACTTTTCCTCGGGGCAAGACTTCCAGCAAGTGACGATTATACAGAGCGCAGTATATTCATAACAATATGAAGCAAGCACGCAAACACACACTCATAAACATTCATATATTTTTGTCTGTGCGTGTTAAGTTTTGACCTGACTTTATACACTAATTACCTCTGCATCTTGCCCCCGCAGTGCTGTCCGTCCGTCTCAAACGTCCTGCCTAAATGGCTACGCCCCTTCTCGTGGATTAGTACTTGACAACATTATCTGTTAGTTCTATCAACAGCCAGGCCTTGTGTGTTACAACTGTGTTGGCATACATATTCTTTGTCGCCTTTTTTATACATATGGTGCTTTGTTGTGTCCCTTTATTGACTTCTTATATCTGACATTATTATATATTGTTATACATGGGTCGGTAATTCTCTCGTT
>NC_051409.1:2184660-2185432 GCF_015228065.2 Penaeus monodon | reverse complement strand
CCTTGTTATGCTGCTTGCTTTAACTCGAGGCTCACACTTCAGGGTGAAATATGTGTATTACTCGGACATATTCATAAAGCCGCAAAACATTTCCCATACACGCTGCAAGGGAGGAAAAAAACCTGGTAACGGTGTTACAGCAATTAACTCTGAGAACGACCCATTTTGCATTTTTTTTTAGGAATTCTTTTTGGTTCACCTCTCTTGGGGAAAAATGGAAGCCGTTTTCACCAGTAAACCTTTCCAGGTGATCCAAATCGCGTCAGAGGCGGAACTGGCTATTTCCTGTTGATCGGCGCTGCACAAAGAAAAAAGGAAAATAAAAGAAAAAAGGGGTATAGAGGAAATAATACGAATATAAACATAAGAAATACGAATAAATGGATAAGCAAAACATACGACTATATTCTATATACAAAAAAGTACAAAGTCAAATAGATTAATAAGAATATACGAATATATCTATATACAAAAATAGAAAGAAAACCTATGTATAGATTCACGTATATTTTGTAACTATCAAAAGCCGGAAATTACTTCCTGATAAGACGGGAAACATAAGAGTAAACTGACATACATTTTTTTAGTTAAAGTAGAAATGGCCTTTTCGTTGATCCCTTGGCAGTGAGAGAGAAGGTCGTCGCGTGAGAATAAGGCAATTAAAACATGTATTAAGGTCCTTCAAGATTTATGTGTACCATCCTTATCGTGGATAAAACTTTAACTTTAACAGATATCGTTTAAAGATTGTAATTCTAAATGAAAACTCGCG
>NC_051409.1:2183550-2183927 GCF_015228065.2 Penaeus monodon | reverse complement strand
AATGCAATGAGCATATAGACTTCCCCTGCCCCGCCGAGCCGCCCCTTGGCCGCCCACCCCAGTAGCCTCGATCGGGTCCCTAGTGCCTGAATATGAGCGGTGATTGGGAGCGCCGCGCCCGCCCCGCCGAGCGCATTAGGGGCGAGCTTTCCAGCGCTAACTAACGGGGTTGTCGACCTTAATTGAATTGCTGTCCACGAACGTAAAGGAGGAGGGGAATTGTCACACGGGCATCGGGCGGCATTTTACGGGAGCGAGTGAGGTGAAGCGATAGATAAGGGGAAATGTAATGCTAAAAAATGTACATAGAAATATTTATGTGCAGATATGCCTCTACAGACACATACTTGAAAATGTACGAACTATGACATTAGAAG
>NC_051409.1:2182785-2183448 GCF_015228065.2 Penaeus monodon | reverse complement strand
TTTCTATATTTATATATTAGGTTTTAAAATCCGGAGTTACTGGAAAAAATACTTTACATGTCTATCAAGTCATGAATGATAACTAAAAGTTTTATTATTGAAGCAAATCTTTTTTTATCATGTTTGTACCATCAGGCGCACGTTTTGAAAATGCTGATAAGAATTACCATGACGTGTGTGTGTGATTTTTATTCAGTACGTATGATCGAAAAACACACACATATTATCATTTACATGTGCGTGCGTGCGTTTAAGTACTCACATGGTTTTTAATTTGGCATAAAGAAACGAAGGAGCAGTAGACTTTTTTCCTCTATAATGTTCAGTTGTTTGATTTGGCATCAATACAAATACAAACCTGAATGCAATCATTCATTCATTACACAAAATAACTAATCTTTTCTCGTACTGATTTCTCACACGTGAAAGCGCATTCCAAATTTCAGCTTTTCTATTCCAATTCCACGTGAATTCTGCGCTTATTATTATTATTTTTCTTTTCAATTCATTTATGCAGGTCTCTCCACGAATGGTATTGAGCCATTTAATTAGCCGAAACTGATTTTTCTTAGCGGCGGAAGACGGTACACGAGGCGGATGTGAACGAACCCTATCCGTTGAGAGGAAAAGACGGAACTAATTGAACCGGCGGGGGATGTGAAT
>NC_051409.1:2182496-2182720 GCF_015228065.2 Penaeus monodon | reverse complement strand
TGTGTCTGGGCGAAGGAGAGTGGGGGAATGTTACTGTGAGGGGAAAGGAGCGGGCGATGTAAATTACGGAAGGAGGGGTTGAGGGCATGTGACGCGAAATAAGGAATATTGCAAAGTGAAAGAAGGAAGGGGAGGAAGGAAGAGGGATATCTAAGATGAAGAGGGCTATAGAAGGAGGGGCATGTGAAGTGAAGTGGTGGAGAGAAGGGTAACTGTGAAGTGAA
>NC_051409.1:2182299-2182428 GCF_015228065.2 Penaeus monodon | reverse complement strand
AACAAATAATACAATGAAGCGTAGGGGCGGGGGAGTGCTTTGAAACAAGGGAGAGAAGGGGTTAGAGTGTAATAATACCTATAGGCAAATAGGGGGACTAGACAAAATCCGTACTTTTTAACGAATGAA
>NC_051409.1:2181063-2181766 GCF_015228065.2 Penaeus monodon | reverse complement strand
CGATAACCTGAACAAAACAGGAATGTCAGGAAAACGGTGAATCTCGTTTGGTAACAGATGGGGCTGCGAGGATGAAAACGAAACCGGAGAAATTAAGCAATCGTTTTCGAAAATAGATATATGAAACGCACGAGCGACAAAAGACAAAATTTTCTACAAAAGAAGGAAAAAGAGACGTACAGAGAGTGGGAGAGAACTGAGAGACACGTATAGTTAAAGCTGAAAATGGAAGATGGAAAATGCGAGTGTCAGCTTGATATCGCAACAATAGAGCGACCCCGCACTCAGCTCCGAACGGCAGGTACATTGTCGCCATGACTGGCCAAGGGATAAAAAAGGATGAAGGGTGAAGCGCAAAATAGAAAGAACATCAGATATGAAATGCAAAAAACGATAAAAGCAAGCCGGCATGAAAACGCGTGTTATTCCACTCGACAAAGTAGCTTTTCCGGGTAGTTATTGCGACAAAGTAAGCAGCTAGTTATTGCGACAGGGTAAGCGGCTAGTTATGGCGACAGGGTAAGCGGCTAGTTATGGCGACAGGGTAAGCGGCGAGACCATTGTCCTGTCGAGCGATAAAAATCTTGGTGGAAAAAAAAGTAAGAAGCCAAAGGCACAGCCGCCGAATCACAATTCATCTCGTTCCCTTTTGTCTCTGCCGATCACACTCCCGGACAGAACGTCACCATTCCAAGGATTTTAC
>NC_051409.1:2180139-2180798 GCF_015228065.2 Penaeus monodon | reverse complement strand
AAGAAAGAAAACATGCACAGTGTCTCCCTTTCCTGCCATAACCCATCCACGGACCTGACACATGACAATCGAGACCAGAAACCAGGCGACCGACCCAACACAAAGCAGACCCGTGTCTCGTGTCCCGCACAATATCCTACTCAACAGAACGATCCTTCCCTCCGTCATCCTTCGCTCGACGCCCCTTTGAAGGAACTGTTTGCCTGCGCCCACTAACCGCCCGTGAAGAACAGCCTGACGGGGATTTTATACGTTCGTACCCGCGAGGTCTGAGCGCCGGTTTTAAAGGGAAGGCTAGACCGGGGGACTTTGCCATGTTAAAAATTGTTTTTGATGCTGATGAGGTCGGGATTTGTTTTGGATTTCGCCGCCGTTACTTTCTCTTGTGCTGATTGTTACTTTGGATATATTTGCTTTTGTATTTTACTTATTTTGTTACTTTGATTGTATGTACGCTAATGATGACGGTAATGATAAAACAGGTATAAAGAAATGTATAATAACATTAATACCACGGTTCATAATAATAAGACCTATAACAATGACGATATGAGTGGGTGATAATGCCTAGTCAATGGAGGTATCCATGAAATATATGTTTAAATAGAGAAAAAGAATAGGAAAAATGCATGTTGGTTGATAAAACAATATCAGCCAAT
>NC_051409.1:2180002-2180077 GCF_015228065.2 Penaeus monodon | reverse complement strand
CATTCACTAAGATGAAGCGATAAAGGCTGGGCTTTGAATATAAATAAATAAACTAACTAATGATCTAATATATGA
>NC_051409.1:2179206-2179438 GCF_015228065.2 Penaeus monodon | reverse complement strand
GAGTGTCTTTCAATGTCGTTAATTTATAAATTCATTTTTTCTTATCGGAAAGCATGTAGATGTAAGCAGTAATTGCAGTATGAAATAACCAAATGCCTTTCATATGCCCTGATGTCACTAAGGGTCAGTCTCACATGCATTATCGATCTTCCCCGACCAATAAGCAGATGTTATCAAAAGTATATTGCTAGTATCATTAACATCATTATTATTGTGTTTGTTATCAATTGCA
>NC_051409.1:2178362-2178469 GCF_015228065.2 Penaeus monodon | reverse complement strand
AATAAGCAGATGCTATCAAAAGTATATATTGCTGGTATCATTAACATCATTATTATTGTGTTTGTTATCAATTGCATATATTTGTGATGAAGAACAATGATGTTGCA
>NC_051409.1:2176240-2177116 GCF_015228065.2 Penaeus monodon | reverse complement strand
GTCGAGGCTGCCGGTCGGCTGCTCTCTAAATGCGCTATGACAATGACCAGAAACTTTAAAAGGTTACGAGACGAAGAGGCACAAAGAGAGGGAGAATAATGGAGAAGCTGGCAATAAACATGAAAAAAAAAAAATTGTTTTTTATTTTTTCGTACTTAGAGGGACTTCGAAGATTTTTTTTCAGGGTGGGAGAAGGTTGTGTGAAGTGTTTTTGAAGAGAAAATAAAGGAATAGTTATTCAGATTTTGAAGAAGTGCAAGTGGTCACGATAATGGTTGTAATGAGCATATAACAATTACTTTATAGATGGAGATGATATCACTGAAACTTGTACCCAATATAATAACAGTAACTATGATGATTCCTCCGCCCCTCTCTCTCCCTCTCTCAAAATGACCTGATAAAGATGATTGTTAGTTGCCTATTTTTCATGCACATATCATATCCAAACCGAGACACACCGTAATAATACCTTACTACTGATGGTCAGATATATTATAAACTAAAGTATATATTGATAATCAGGTCATAAACATTTACGCCTAGTACCACTTGCATCGATGGCATTAAAGTTAATTATATTTAGGTGCCTGCATGACCCCTGCAATGTAAACAGCAAACACACTGAACAAAAAGGGAAAAAAATATTGCCCAACACTCTATTAGTAGAAACCTTGCAGAAGAAATAAGGTCAACACGAAAAGCCAAAACACAGAGAAATTGTAACCTAAAAGATAAATTCTTAGGGACCGACTGTCGGGAAAGCGCAGCAGGTGGTGGGTGACAGAAAATGCTGAGGGATGGCAGAAGAGAGGTGACGCGAGTGGGTGACAATGGGCGGATCCGAAGGCGCTTCTGATGGTTCTTACAGCCCAT
>NC_051409.1:2176002-2176133 GCF_015228065.2 Penaeus monodon | reverse complement strand
ATCCCAAGCAGTGTTTTTTTTTCTGATTTATCATTGGGTTCAACAGCCACCAACGTGAATGGAGCCCGTTGACCTGTATATTCCCTTGCGTGCAGCTTGCAAAATTAATTCAGGTGGAGGCAAGGTGCATG
>NC_051409.1:2175548-2175657 GCF_015228065.2 Penaeus monodon | reverse complement strand
TATTGAGAATTTGCAATAAATAAAGGAGGGAAGTTTTCATCTAGGATTTTCATCAAGATAAGATATTTAAAGATACCTTGGCTGGAGACCATTTTAATTATTGAAAAAA
>NC_051409.1:2174282-2174466 GCF_015228065.2 Penaeus monodon | reverse complement strand
TTACAGAATGTGTCCTTCATCAAGGAAAAACCTTTGTTGCTTCTAAGTACCACTTAATAGACCTGGCCATTTGGATGACCATCGTTTGAGGTTTTCGATCTTTCGAGCAACGAATGCTACGGCTTCAAAAACAGGGCGGTGTGCGTTTCTTTGTTTTGACGGATTTTCGATTTTTATATTGGTC
>NC_051409.1:2174030-2174241 GCF_015228065.2 Penaeus monodon | reverse complement strand
CCTTTCCATTGTCATTATCATTTTTATCATTGCTATTTGTCTTTTTCTTATCATCATTATTATTCATTAGTTATATTTTTGTTGCGATCGATAGCAATTACAAGATCCTAGAAAAAGTACCTTTAGATCTTCTTTTACATCAGTTCGAAATGCAGGCGAGATCCTTATTACCCATGCCCTTGTTCCAGCATGTAAGCACCCTCCATGTGTA
>NC_051409.1:2171717-2172987 GCF_015228065.2 Penaeus monodon | reverse complement strand
TCTTTCCACATACACGTCGCTCGCAAAGATAGTTAACTAACTTGACTGTCACTTGTATGGTCGTATTCTTGTTAAACACAACTGAGGCAACACTCTTCATCGCACTGCCCTAGGTACGGGATGCCTCGCGATGTATCTTTGAAATTTTACACAATCGTTTGGTCTCGACAGCACAGTTGGTGTACATAAACGTGTTGTTAGGTGTGGTATAGGAACCCTGTTGCTTATTTTATCTACTTTTGAGATGAGTGTCATTAGATTTGCTGGAACGCAAATGTGAAACGCGACCTGACCTTGCTACATAACACTTCCAAATATATGCATAAGAAAGAAGTAGATGACGCAGGAAAGGGTAAAATATCAAGACTCCGAGGACTTAATACCTCGGTAAAGTAACTCAGAATGATTCGCTTTGCATAATATGGCTTGTGTTGATTGCCTGAACGTTTATGAGATACAAATTGTTCTTCTGTTCCGACGATTAGTAAATCTAATATTAATGGATACTTATTTCTGAGGGCTTTAATGAAAAAGTTTTGGTGAATAAAATGAATATTGATTTCGTTCATGTCGCTTAAACGCCCTGCCTTAAAGGGGGCATTGGTAGAAAGAACACATGGAAATCTTACAGCAGTTCAGTAAATGTCTTGAAGTCTGAGCACACTCGAAGCACTAAAGCATTTCTTAACCTTTGCAACCAACTAGAAACTTGTGGCATAGTCAGTAACTTGAAATTGGTCTTCTTTTTCTCGAATGCTAGCAAGGAATATCTCACACTGTCATCTGAAAAAAATCTGGGCCACCCTGACCGAATATAAATGTTTTCACCAAGAAATTCGTGGTGTCCCGCTTTACTACAAAATAATAATATCCGAACAAGACCCAAATTGCCAAAGCCATTTTAGAATATATGCCACTTAGTTACCTAAATGCAAACAGGATAAATCTTCCGCAACAGCCACATCCTTATAGCCAAAATAAGTAGTAAAAGCAGCGATCTATTTATATCCATATCTTCCTTTTTCAGTACCTGAATATGAATGCCAATTTTCGCGACTGGACACAAGGAATGCACCAACCTTTTATACAGCAACTTCAATTACCTATACAGCATACGGTATCCGGTTGAGCTACTCGTCACAGCATCTGCTGTTGGGATTATCATTCACCTTTCACTTGAAAGCAAATTCAAACTGGGCTTTATTTACCTGAACGAACATCCGGAACTGCGGATGCAGTTTTCATAATTCTTTTGACTGTTTTTTGATCG
>NC_051409.1:2171162-2171434 GCF_015228065.2 Penaeus monodon | reverse complement strand
ATCCACCAAGACGGTGTTTCCTGGCTTAAAATGATAAGATACAAGTAATAGATACGTAAATAAAGAATATTACATAATCACTTGTATTTTTCCTTTTGGATGCTTGCAGTATAAGCCTGACACACACAGTTACAAGTACCGCTCTACATGCAAACTATAAAACCACTCTGTTCTGCATTTCTGTAAATGACTACTATTATGGGAACACTTCTGTATAAACACTGCCGTAAAATGCTTCATTGAGCAGACAGGCAGTTCAAGTTCATATCCAG
>NC_051409.1:2169206-2170562 GCF_015228065.2 Penaeus monodon | reverse complement strand
AATCTTTCTACACACGTCGCTCACAAAGATAGTTAACTAACTTGACTGTCACTTGTATAGTCGTATTCTTGTTAAACACAACTGAGGCAACACTTCTCATCGGACTGCCCTAGGTACGGGAGGCCTCGCGATGTATCTTTGAAATTTTACGTAAGCAGTGGACCAGAACACAATCGTTTGGTCTCGGCAGCACAGTTGGTGTACATAAACGTGTTGTTAGGTGTGGTATAGGAACCCTGTTGCTTATTTTATCTACTTTTGAGGTGAGTGTCATTAGATTTGCTAGAATGTAAATGTGAAACGCGACCTGACCTTAACAAAGGTAAAAGAAAGAAAATTTGCGACACAACACTTCCAAATATCTGTATAAGAAAGAAGTAGATGACGCAGGAAAGGGTAAAATATCAAGACTCCGAGGACTTAATACCTCGGTAAAGTAACTCAGAATGATTCGCTGTGCATAATATGGCTTGTGTTGATTGCCTGAACGTTTATGAGATACAGAGTTGTTCTTCTGTTCCAATGATTAGTAAATCTAATAGTAATGGATAATTACAACCACTTCTGAGGACTTTAATGAAAAAGTTTTGGTGAATATAATGAATACTGCTTTCGTTCTTGTCGCTTAAACGCCCTGCCTTAAAGGGGGCATTGGTAGAAAGAACACAAGAAAATCTTACAGCAGTTCAGTAAATATCTTGAGGTCTGAGCCTACTTGCAGCACTAAAGCATATCTTAACCTTTGCAACCAAATGAACAAGTGTTAAAATATCTAGAATGCTTTTCGAGTGCAGAAATTTGTGGCATAGTTAGTAACTTGAAATTGGTCTTCTTTTTCTCGAATGCTAGCAAGGAACATCCCACACTGTAATCTGAAAAAATCTGGGCCACCCTGACCGAATATAAATGTTTTCACCAAGAAATCCGTGGTGTCCCGTTTTACTACAACATAATAATATCCGAACAAAACCCCAAAAAACAAAACCATTTTTGAAATTATGCCACTTAGTTACCTAAATGCAAACAGGATAAATCTTCCGCAACAGCCACATCCGTATAGCCAAATTAGGTAGTAAAAGCAGCGATCTATTTATATCTATATCTTCCTTTTTCTGTACCTGAATATGAATGCCAATTTTCGCGACTGTACAACAGAAATGCACCAACCTTTTATACAGCAACTTCAATTACCTATATAACATACGGTATCCGGTTGTGCTACTCGTCAGGACAGCATCTGTTGTTGGGATTAGCATTCACCTTTCACATGAAAGCAAAATCAAACTGGGCTTTATTTACCTGAACGAACATCCGGAACTGCTATTTTTTGATGATAGATAAACTTATCCAGAGCCA
>NC_051409.1:2168659-2168918 GCF_015228065.2 Penaeus monodon | reverse complement strand
GTTTCCTGGCTTAAAAGGATAAGATACTAGTAACATATATGTAAATAAAGAATATTACACAATTATTTATATTTTTCCTTTTGGATGCTTGCAGTATAAGGCTGAAACACACCATTACAAGTACCGCTCTACATGCAAACTATAAAACCATTCTGTTCTGCATTTCTGCAAATGACTTTACTATTATGGGAACACTTCTGTATAAACACTGCCGTAAAATGCATCATTGAGCAGACAGGCAGTTCAAGTTCATATCCAG
>NC_051409.1:2167355-2167606 GCF_015228065.2 Penaeus monodon | reverse complement strand
CCAGTGCAGTGCTTTCTCCCTCTCGGACACCACGCCTACATGCTCCCCAAAGGCGCACCAAACCTCTCTGTTCCTCCTTAGTATTCACCCCTGCTTCTATTTGTTTCTCTTCCGTGTTATCTTTGCTATTATGCAGACATTCGGACTTTAGATTTTGTTTCTCATCTAATACGTTTTCCTGCAACTTGGTCGAGTAAGATTCTACAATAGATATTATAGTATCTACCTTGCATATTGTTTTTCGTGCTCCT
>NC_051409.1:2166139-2166524 GCF_015228065.2 Penaeus monodon | reverse complement strand
TCCATTGAAAGTTATGAAAAATAATACTTAGAACAATAAAAAAATAAAAAAATCTGTTCTCAAGCTTGAAAACACATCTTTGTTATTTTCTGTTATCTTACTGTTTGTCTAATCTCATTTGATTAATTATGAACAATATACCTGGAGTACTTTGATTTGTTGCGATATATTGCTTTGTAATAATTGCATTTTTCCTTGCCACGATCACTGCAAGACTTTTTCTTTTGGGATATAATGTGAAAAAACTCTGGGGTGTGTAAACGTAACTATTTATCTAAAGAACTTTGCATATTTCCAACTTGACTTCAAGTAAGAAAGGCTTAGGGAAAAGGAATACATAACTTCCTATAACATCCATAGGTGCCACAGAAGAGAATACATAATT
>NC_051409.1:2165533-2166039 GCF_015228065.2 Penaeus monodon | reverse complement strand
TCCCTGCCTTTCCCCCCCCTTCCTCCCCCCCTCGTCCCTTCCCCTCTCTCCTTTCCTCCTTCCCTGCCTTTCCCTCTCCCCTTCCCCCCTTCCCTTCCCCCTCCCCTCCCCCCTCTCCTTTCCTCCTTCCCTGCCTTTTTCCCCCTCCCTTCCTCCCCCCCCCTCGTCCCTCCCCCCTCTCCTTTCCTCCTTCCCTGCCTTTCCCTCTCCCTTCCTCCCCCTCCCTCGTCCCTCCCCTCTCTCCTTTCCTCCTTCCCTCCCTTTCCCTCTCCCTTCTTCCCCCTCCCTCGTCCCTCCTCCTCCCACACCTAATCAGTCTCTTTCCTTCCACGCCACTTGCCTAATGTTGTTGGCTTGCTCGCTCTATGGCATTCGCTCTTGACTCATGGATTACGGATCAGGATAATGGGATTTGCCTTGGCTGCCGAGGGGAAGGGACGAGAAAAACGAATGGCAGTGAGATGCATTATCATAATAATACCGGAAATAGTTTTGACTGGTTCTGG
>NC_051409.1:2164305-2164372 GCF_015228065.2 Penaeus monodon | reverse complement strand
GCGGTAAAAATGGATAATATCCACCAAAGTGCGAAATCATTAAAAATGACTAGTATTGCTTGTCCCC
>NC_051409.1:2161194-2161604 GCF_015228065.2 Penaeus monodon | reverse complement strand
TGTTATATTGCATATTCGAATGAAAAAGATGCTTTTGCTTTGTAAGCATCCACATAGTAGGGGCGTGAGCATCTCCAAAAATAGTTTCGGAATTAACTTAAATTTTCCCCCAAAGTAACCTGAGCCATTCCAGCGCATCTCGTCGGAAAGTAACCCCCCCACTCCCCCCCCTCCGGCCTTTTACAGAAATAATTTAAATTTTTGGGACGAAATTCGAGAGTGAATTTCATGTTATTTTAATGGGGGGCCCCCAGTAAAAAAAAAAGGGTTTCAAAACACACCAGGCGCTGGCGCTCGGGAAAAAAATATATTATTTTAGTATCCATCATTTGGGGGTTTAAGGGTCTGTGTGTGCGGTTTGTTTCCCCGCGATGTGTTTATCATTTTTTTTCATACAACAAATACATCTA
>NC_051409.1:2159163-2159264 GCF_015228065.2 Penaeus monodon | reverse complement strand
CAAGCCCCTCGGGCGAGCCACGGGGAAAAGCTCCGCCTCTGAATGGGCTGACGATCAGGAAATCGACGAAGAACATTTCTCGCTGACAAGGCTACGAAATA
>NC_051409.1:2158913-2159122 GCF_015228065.2 Penaeus monodon | reverse complement strand
TATGGATGTAAAGGATGAATAGGGGAGTGTGGCATAATGGGCGCGGGAGAGGAAGGCCGGGAAGGAGAAGAAAGGAGAGGGGATGGAGGAGGAGGCGTTGGGAGAGGGGGAAAGGGGGAGAGAGAAAGGAGGGGGAAGGAGGCTTCAAGAGGTGCGGGTCGTAACGCTAGAATGAGCAGGGAAGTGGTAGAGTTAAGGAAAATGGAATG
>NC_051409.1:2157932-2158177 GCF_015228065.2 Penaeus monodon | reverse complement strand
ATCCACACGCGGATATAAGCAACATTTCTTATCGTTATGACATTCGCCGAATAACATTTCCAAGGCATCCCCCAACTCAGTGAAATCCACTCTCTCTACGCAGGTGGCGGTGCGGAAGCGCGGCCTTGCAAGTGCAACGTTGCAACCCACAATGGCACTGCGACGCTGACTTGAGCGGTTTATTGAGTTTGGGCAAAATATATCATATCTGTCTGCATTGTCAAGCGTCTCTCAGACCTTCGCTA
>NC_051409.1:2157512-2157877 GCF_015228065.2 Penaeus monodon | reverse complement strand
AATTTAATCTTCACATCTGTCATTAAGTATCTCCGAAAGTTTGCTTTTCTTTTTTCTTTTTTATGCTTTTCCTACTTCTGGGTACATTTTCCGCTTCTCTTGTTTTTGTATTCATATTTTCTGTGAAGTATCTTCAAACCACTCTGGATATTTTCTGCCTTTTGTCTTTCCTTTTATTTATCCTTTTCTTCCCTTAGCAAAATAGATCTTCTTAAATGTTTGCCCATTTTTCCGTTTTAGTTTCATACATACTCTTTTCCTTTGCATTTAGGCGCCTTGTCCCCATTCGTTCTTGACATGTCCTTGACGTGTTCTTGACGTGTTCTCCTGATTTTTTACATGGCCTGGCTCGCCGTGGCCTTTAT
>NC_051409.1:2156582-2156716 GCF_015228065.2 Penaeus monodon | reverse complement strand
GTTTCTTACTCTCTCTTTCTTAACGCTTTTCTTCTCTCATCTTTCTCTTCCCTTCAAACTTAAAACACATCGTGATTATAATTCTCTTTATTAAAAACAAAAAGAAAATGTGTTTTAGCACTCTCATATTTACT
>NC_051409.1:2156121-2156455 GCF_015228065.2 Penaeus monodon | reverse complement strand
GCACACTCAAGACATCACAGACACCATCATTATCATTCTCTTATTCAAACACACACACATACAAAAAAACGATACAAAACATCCCAAAAACTGAGACAAAAAGTACGCGCAAGAGGACTTCAAGCCACATCAGGAGGACTTCGTAGTGACATCCTGCAGGAGTAATGTGTCTGAGGGAGGCGTGCGAGCGGTCAGTCTCCGAGATAAGGATGATGGAGAGGAAGATAAAGAGGAAGGAAATTGAGATAGCGACGATGGAGGGAGCGGTAAAGATGGCAAGGCGTGTGTGTGAACAAGTTGTAAGTGTTGGGGCTGTGATCTTTTAGGGAAGCCG
>NC_051409.1:2154145-2154282 GCF_015228065.2 Penaeus monodon | reverse complement strand
AAATATAAAGAGTGCTAAAACACATTTTCTTTTTGTTTTAATAAAGAGAATTATAATCACGATGTGTTTTAAGTTTGAAGGGAAAGAAAGATGAGAGAAGAAAAGCGTTAAGAAAGAGAGAGTAAAAAAACAGAGGG
>NC_051409.1:2152814-2153174 GCF_015228065.2 Penaeus monodon | reverse complement strand
CCACGGCGAGCCAGGCACATGTAAAAACATCAGGAGAACACGTCAAGAACACGTCAAGGACATGTCAAGAACGAATGGGGACAAGGCGCCTAAATGCAAAGGAAAAGAGTATGTATGAAACTAAAACGGAAAAATGGGCAAACATTTAAGAAGATCTATTTTGCTAAGGGAAGAAAAGGATAAATAAAAGGAAAGACAAAAGGCAGAAAATATCCAGAGTGGTTTGAAGATACTTCACAGAAAATATGAATACAAAAACAAGAGAAGCGGAAAATGTACCCAGAAGTAGGAAAAGCATAAAAAAGAAAAAAGAAAAGCAAACTTTCGGAGATACTTAATGACAGATGTGAAGATTAAATT
>NC_051409.1:2152309-2152666 GCF_015228065.2 Penaeus monodon | reverse complement strand
ACATTTACAGACTGTTCGAGATTCAAATATGAAAAAAAAAATATATATATAAAATCCAAAATACGAAAAGAACAAGAAAAAGAAGACATAGCGAAGGTCTGAGAGACGCTTGACAATGCAGACAGATATGATATATTTTGCCCAAACTCAATAAACCGCTCAAGTCAGCGTCGCAGTGCCATTGTGGGTTGCAACGTTGCACTTGCAAGGCCGCGCTTCCGCACCGCCACCTGCGTAGAGAGAGTGGATTTCACTGAGTTGGGGGATGCCTTGGAAATGTTATTCGGCGAATGTCATAACGATAAGAAATGTTGCTTATATCCGCGTGTGGATTTTGTTTGCCGAATCTTTGGAGCT
>NC_051409.1:2151498-2151693 GCF_015228065.2 Penaeus monodon | reverse complement strand
TTAACTCTACCACTTCCCTGCTCATTCTAGCGTTACGACCCGCACCTCTTGAAGCCTCCTTCCCCCCTCCTTTCTCTCTCCCCCTTTCCCCCTCTCCAACGCCTCCTCCTCCATCCCCTCTCCTTTCTTCTCCTTCCCGGCCTTCCTCTCCCGCGCCCATTATGCCACACTCCCCTATTCATCCTTACATCCATA
>NC_051409.1:2151329-2151457 GCF_015228065.2 Penaeus monodon | reverse complement strand
TATTTCGTAGCCTTGTCAGCGAGAAATGTTCTTCGTCGATTTCCTGATCGTCAGCCCATTCAGAGGCGGAGCTTTTCCCCGTGGCTCGCCCGAGGGGCTTGGGAGCATGACGGCTCAACAGACTATGA
>NC_051409.1:2148998-2149224 GCF_015228065.2 Penaeus monodon | reverse complement strand
CCCTTTTTTTTAAAACAGGTTAAAAAAAATAATTTTCCAAAAAAAAATTCGGAAAACCGGGGGGGGTGGGGCAGTGGAGGGGTTTTTAATTCCAGGACGAGACAGTGGAAGGGGCAGTTACGTGGCGGGAAATTTGAAATTTTTAATCGAAAGCGTCTTGGAGTCTGCTCACGCACCACTCATGTGGAGCATTTCGAAAGCACAAACATCTGTTCATCGAAAAATG
>NC_051409.1:2148374-2148623 GCF_015228065.2 Penaeus monodon | reverse complement strand
CAGATGCTTGCTGCTTTCGTAATGCATCCACATGAGTAGGTGCGTGAGCATGACTCCAAGATCAGCTTTCGAATTAACATTTCAAATTCCTCGCCAACGTAACCTGAGCCATTCCAGCTGCATCTCGTCCTGGAACTGTAACCCCCTCCACTGCCCTCCCCTCCGGCCTTTCTACAGAAATAATTAAATTTTAGGCACGAAATTCGAGAGTGAATTGCACTGTTATTTCAATGGGCCAGTAAGGCTTAT
>NC_051409.1:2145993-2146199 GCF_015228065.2 Penaeus monodon | reverse complement strand
ATGCTCCCAAGCCCCTCGGGCGACCCCGGGGAAAGCTTCCGCCTCTGAATGGCTGACGATCAGGAAATCGACGAGAACATTTCTCGCTGACAATGCTCGAAATAGAGAAGAGGCGAAGGACCCGGCACGAGGAGAGTCTGAAGGATATGGATGTAATGATGAATAGTGGAGTGTTGGCTAAATGGGCGCGGGAGAGGAAGGTCCGG
>NC_051409.1:2144183-2144552 GCF_015228065.2 Penaeus monodon | reverse complement strand
GCCATGTCCTAAAAATATATCTGAAGCAATTTTATTTTTCAACAAAATTAGTGACTGATAGAATAAAGAAATCTTATAGCGATGCATGATGAAAATTCCGTACTTGCTTCTGTTTGGAAACTAGTGAAAAAAATGCCTTTTATTTTTTTTTCTGTCTTAAAAAATAAAATTTAATAATCCCTCCTGAATATGAATGCTATACGTGACGTATTCATTATTCACAAATTATTTTTTTCTATAATTTCCTGAGACAGCATAATTACCAATACAACAATTAAAACACTTGGCGCTGGTGTACGTGTGCTCATAGGTCTTTATATGCTCTCTTGTCCATGTGAATACTAATGTATGTGTGTGGGTGTGCGTGTA
>NC_051409.1:2143485-2143862 GCF_015228065.2 Penaeus monodon | reverse complement strand
AAATCACAAAAAATTTTAAACCAAATTTTAAAAAATAAAAAAACCAAAATCAAAACCCTTGGAAAACCCCGACACCCAAACAAACGTACCAATTTGGCAACGTCCGGGGCCGCCGGGGGCGAGGGGGCGCAGCCAACAAAAAAGGATTTGTGACGGAAAGACCCAACCCCCCCCTTCGGGGTTGAGAGCGATTGAAAGCTCGAAACCTCAAAAAGGGGGTTTAAAGTTGCGGAAAGAGCCTCTTTCTCTTCTCCCCTTTCCCTCTTCCCGGATTCTATTGTTATTCTACTCTCCCAAACCGTTCAAAAGGGGACCTTAACAGCTCGTTGTCCTTTTTAGCATCTTCTTTCCCCCTTTGTCGGCTCCTCCCCTCTTCC
>NC_051409.1:2142828-2143429 GCF_015228065.2 Penaeus monodon | reverse complement strand
CCCCCTTGTCCCCTTTTCCCCTTCTCTTCTTCGTCTCCCTTCCTCGTCCCTCCTCTCTCTCCTTTCCTCCTTCCCTTTCCCTTCCTCCCCCTCCCTCGTATCTCCTCTCTCTCCTTTCCTCCTTCCCTGCCTTTCCCTCTCCCTTCCTCCCCCTCCCTCGTCCCTCCCCTCTCTCCTTTCCTCCTTCCCTCCTTTTCCCTCCCTTTCCCTCTCCCTTCCTTTCCCTTCCTCGTCCCTCCCCTCTCTCCTTTCCTCCTTCCCTGCCTTTCCCTCCCCCTTCCTCCCCCTCCCTCGTTCCTCCTCTCTCTCCTTTTCCTCCTTCCCTCCCTTTCCCTCTCCCTTTTCCCCCCTCCCTCGTCCCCCCTCCTCCCACACCTAATAGTCTTTTTCCCTTTCCACGCCACTTGCCTAATGTTGTTGGCTTGCTCGCTCTATGGCATTCGCTCTTGACTCATGGATTACGGATCAGGATAATGGGATTTGCCTTGGCTGCCGAGGGGAAAGGGACGAGAAAAACGAATGGCAGTGAGATGCATTATCATAATAATACCGAAATAGTTTTTACTGGTTCTGGGGCTGACGATGATGGTAAATGACAATT
>NC_051409.1:2140779-2142048 GCF_015228065.2 Penaeus monodon | reverse complement strand
AAATTTTTATTAATTAAAATTTAAATTAATTAAATTTTTATAAAATAAAAAAATTAAGGTTAAAATTAAAAGAAAAAAAAAAATAATAATTAAAAAATATATTTATAAATTTAATTTTAAATAAAAAATTTTTTAATGGTTGGTTTTTGTGTGTTTTTGGTTTGGGGTGGGGGTTAAATGATAAAATACAAATAATCTAATCTATTTTTTTCTTTCTACATTACTACACAAAATTAATATTAATTTAAATATTTATAAAAAAAAATTTATTAAATTTTAAATTTTATTACAAAATTTTCGGAAAAGAAAATAAATTTGTGGTGAGAGTATAATAATTTTAAAAAATTTCATTAAATGTCTGTGTAACCGCACATAAGAAAAAAGATTGTGAATATTAAGATAAAATTTCAAAAAAAGAGAAATAATAAAAAATCCAAAGCTAAAGGGAAAAATCCGTATTGGGGCTTATACTGTACCTTTTAAACTAAAAAAAAGTGAAGGTGCACAGGATACACCCATTACCATTTGAATTTTTATGGCACATTTTTAGGAAAAAAGGGTAAAAATATAACCCAAATGCGAAAAAAAAAACTGTACTTGCCCAACCCAAGGGCCCGAAAACAGAGCCAAATCAACGGGGATTCAATTTCCCCAAAAATTGCAAATGAAAAAAAGGAAGGCCTATTGGAGATAGAGCAAAATTACAAACCTTCGAAAAAAAAACAAAAACTTTTAAAATTTGTAGAAGGTTCAAAACAATAAATAACAAGACAAAATTAAAAAGGTCTCATGAAAAGAAAAAAGTGATGGGAAAAAAAGAGCTTTTGGAAATGAATTACAGGGGGGGAAAAACCATTAAAAAAATAAATGGGGGATTTTAAGCAAATTGGTAAAAAGGGGGAATCCAATCCACAGGGGGTAAGGGGCAAACTGTTTAGCGGGGGGGGTTTAATTTGGGGATATGAATAATTTTTGAAAGGGTAAAAGTGGAAGGTGCATGGGGTATAAAAAAGGGAAATTTGAGATAAAATTGGTTGGGGGGGGGGGTGTTTTAATAAAGAAGACACACCAAAACAAAAAAAAAAACTCACAAACCCACCCAAAAAAACCAAAAGAGAATTTAGTTAATAAAAAGATATACTTTTAAAATTTTAACATTAAAAGACAACATAATAAAGGGAAGGATAATTAGGTTTAAAAGAAAGAAAGTTTTAAATTGGTAAAAAATAACAAATTTTGTAAAATATATTCCCAAAGATGAAAATTTAA
>NC_051409.1:2140588-2140715 GCF_015228065.2 Penaeus monodon | reverse complement strand
GAAAATTAAAATAATGGTGGGTTGGGTGTGGCTTTAAAAGGATTATATAAAAAAGTAGGAAAGAACAAATGTTGGGAATAGAGAATAAAATAAAAAAAGTGTTATCGATGAGTGGATATAGGGGTAG
>NC_051409.1:2140197-2140375 GCF_015228065.2 Penaeus monodon | reverse complement strand
CCCAAATTTCAAAACAAAATTTTTAAAAAAGGAAAGGTTTTAAAAAAAGTTTTCAAAAAAAAAATCTAAAAAAACTTACCGGGGGGGAAAATCCCAAAAGGGCCTGGAAAAATTTTGGATTTAAAAAAAGGAAAAAAAGGGGGGGGAAAAAATAAAAATTTGGGAATGGAGATTGAGG
>NC_051409.1:2139619-2139792 GCF_015228065.2 Penaeus monodon | reverse complement strand
TTAGATGAAAAAATTATAAATAAATAAAAAATAGGTAATATATAAATTTTAATAAATAAAATATATTTTAGATAATTTTTTTAAAATAATATATATAAAATATATATAATAAAAATTATATAAAATAAATTATATATTAAAAATTTTAAAAAACAACACACACACATGCAAAT
>NC_051409.1:2138729-2138800 GCF_015228065.2 Penaeus monodon | reverse complement strand
GTATTGTGTGTGGTGTGTGTGTGGTGGTTTTGGGGGTGTGGTGGGTGGTTGGTGTATGTATAATATATGCT
>NC_051409.1:2138134-2138527 GCF_015228065.2 Penaeus monodon | reverse complement strand
AGTTGTGTGTGTGTTTGGGCGTTTCAGTTATGTGTGGGGGTTATATATCATATTGAAGAACAATGTTTCCCTGCTTTCGTAATGCATCCACATGAGTGGGTGCGGAGCATGCCCCAAAGATCAGTTTCAAATTTAACATTTCAAATTCCTCCCCAACGAAACCCTGACCATTCCAGCTGCATCTCGTCCGGAACTGTAACCCCCTCCACTCCCCTCCCCTCCGGCCCTTTTCCCGAAATAAATTTAAATTTAGGGAAAAAACGAGGGAATTTTTTATTTGGGGGGCCCACAAACACCACAGGCGCCGCCCCCCCAAAAAAGGGGTTTTTTCGTTTAGGGTTTGGGCGGTTGGGTCGGGTTGGGGTTTGTTTCCTTTTTTTAAAAATTTTCAAC
>NC_051409.1:2137775-2137911 GCF_015228065.2 Penaeus monodon | reverse complement strand
AAAAACCCAAAAAAATATTAATATATAATAATATATATTAAATTTTTAAAATAATATTAAGTATAAAAAATTATAAATTTTAAAAATATATAATATTAAAATTTTTTAAAAAAATAGTAGGATTAAATTTTAAATA
>NC_051409.1:2137565-2137682 GCF_015228065.2 Penaeus monodon | reverse complement strand
GGTTGGGGGGTTTTTTGGGGGGTTTTTTGGGGGGGGGTTAGGTATAAAATAAAAATATAATTTTAAATAAATTTTTTGGGGGTGGTATAACAAAAAACACAAAACCAAAAATAATTT
>NC_051409.1:2136907-2137165 GCF_015228065.2 Penaeus monodon | reverse complement strand
AAAAAAGGGGGCCCTTTTTCCCCCCCCCCCCCGGGGGGGGAAAAAACCCCCCCCCCCAAAAAAAATTTCCCCCCCAAAAAACTTCCCTGGGCCCCCGGAAAGGGCCCCCCCCCCCGGGGGGGGGGGGGAAAAAAAAAAAATTTTTTTTTAAAAAAAAAAAAGGGGGGGGGGGGGGGGAAAAAAAAAAAAAGGGGGGGGTTGGGGGGGAAAAAAAAAAAAAGGAAAAACCCCCCGGGGGGGTTTTTTTTCCCGGGGGGG
>NC_051409.1:2136729-2136876 GCF_015228065.2 Penaeus monodon | reverse complement strand
TTTTTTTTTTTTTAAAATTTTATATATATATATAAAAAATAAATTTTTATATAAATTTTAAAATTTTTAATTTTTATATAAAAAAAAAATTTTTTTTTTAAAAAATTTTATATATATAAAAAAAAAAACATATTAAAATTTTTTTTT
>NC_051409.1:2136547-2136611 GCF_015228065.2 Penaeus monodon | reverse complement strand
TATATTTAAAAATTATATATATATATATAAAAAAATAAAAAATAATTTTTTATTTTTTTTATAT
>NC_051409.1:2135973-2136219 GCF_015228065.2 Penaeus monodon | reverse complement strand
TTCACCCCCCTTTAAAACCAAATTTTAAACCCGGGCCCCCCCGGGGGGGGGGCCCCCCCTTTTCCCCCTTTTAAAAACCCCGGGGGGGCCCTTTTAAGGCCCCCAAAATTTTTCCCCCCCCCCGGGGGGTTTTGGGGGGGAAAAAAAAAAAAACCCCCCCCTTTTTTCCCCCCCCCCTTTTTTTTTTGGTTTTTAAAATAAATTTTTTTTTTTTGAAAAAAACCCCGGGGGTTTTTTTTCCCCCCC
>NC_051409.1:2135425-2135921 GCF_015228065.2 Penaeus monodon | reverse complement strand
AAAAAAAGGGGTTTTTAAAATTTTTTTAAAAAAAAACCCCCCAAAATTTCCAAAAAGGTTTTTTTTTTTTTTGGTTTTTTTCCCCCCTTTTTTTTTTTTTTTTTTTTTAAATTTTTAAAAAATATTTTTTTTTTTTTTTTTTTTTCACTTTTTTAAAAAATTTTTTTTTGTTTGGGGTTTTTTTTTTGGGGGGTTTTTTTTTTGGGGGGGGGGATTTTTGGTTTTTTTTTTTTTCCAAAATTTCCCAAAAACCTTTGGGGGCCTTTTTTTTTTTGGGGGGCCAAAAAAATTTTTTTTTCCCTTTTATTTTCTTCCCCCTTTTTTTTTTTTTTTTTTTTTTTAAAATTTTTTTTTTTTTAAATTTTTTTTTCCCCCCTTTTTTTTTTTTTTTGGGGGTTTTCCCCCTTTTTTTTTTTTTTTTTTCCCCTTTCCCTTTTTCCCTTTTTTTTTCCCCCCCCTTTTTTTTTTTTTTTTTTTCCCCTTTTTTGGCCCTTTT
>NC_051409.1:2135292-2135394 GCF_015228065.2 Penaeus monodon | reverse complement strand
TCTTTTTCCCCCTTTTTTTTCCCCCCTTTTTTTTTTTTGGGGGGGGGGGAAGGAAAAAAGGGAAAAAAATTTTTTTTTTTGGGGGGGTTTTTGGGGAAAAAA
>NC_051409.1:2135119-2135246 GCF_015228065.2 Penaeus monodon | reverse complement strand
AAAAGGGGGAAAAAGGGGGAAAAAATAAAAAAAGGGGGGGGGGGGAAAAAAAGGGGGGGTTTTTTAAAAAAAAATTAAAAATTTTAAAAAAAATTGGGGGGAAAAAAGGGGATAAAAAAATTTTTTT
>NC_051409.1:2134751-2134835 GCF_015228065.2 Penaeus monodon | reverse complement strand
AAAAAATTTTTTCCCAAATTTTAAAAAAAAAATTTTTATAATTTACTTTTAAAAAAAAAAAATTTTTTTTAAATTTTTATATTT
>NC_051409.1:2134421-2134527 GCF_015228065.2 Penaeus monodon | reverse complement strand
AAAAAAAAAGGGGTTTTTTGGGGCCTTCTCCAAAAACTCCTTCCCCACCCCTTTTCCCCCGGTATGTTTCTTTCGGTTTCTTGCCTTTTTTTTTTTCCCTCCCCCC
>NC_051409.1:2133386-2133523 GCF_015228065.2 Penaeus monodon | reverse complement strand
GCCTCCCCCTCCTCCGGGATAAAGATGGAAAAATATAATAAAGGGGCGGATGGGATGCTTTGATATGTAGGTATAGGAAGTTAATTGGGTAAAAATAAAGATAGTCTAGGTATTGTATGTAGGTGGGTTAGTGGTTC
>NC_051409.1:2133005-2133203 GCF_015228065.2 Penaeus monodon | reverse complement strand
GAAAGGGATAGAGATTTAGTAAATTATTATGCGAAGATGCCCATAATAATAACTTATGATAAAATTGTCGTAGATAATTTATGCTGGAAGATGCAAAATATATAGACATAATTTCATATGATTCAAGAAAATTGGAATTAGATAAAATTGAGAAGAAAAAAACTGGAGGTTAAATTTCTTTTTCTTCGTTCTGCCCCG